>NW_028163826.1:280000-304560 GCF_964263955.1 Coregonus lavaretus | reverse complement strand
GAGAGAGAGAGAGATAGGGGAGTCAGAGTAGCAGCCTGTGCGTCTGTTTACATCAGAATGGAGAGAGTAGCAGCCTGTGCGTCTGTTTACATCAGAATGGAGAGAGTAGCAGCCTGTGCGTCTGTTTACATCAGAATGGAGAGAGTAGCAGCCTGTGCGTCTGTTTACATCAGAATGGAGAGAGTAGCAGCCTGTGCGTCTGTTTACATCAGAATGGAGAGAGCAGCAGCCTGTGCGTCTGTTTACATCAGAATGGATAGAGTAGCAGCCTGTGCGTCTGTTTACATCAGAATGGATAGAGTAGCAGCCTGTGCGTCTGTTTACATCAGAATGGAGAGAGTAGCAGCCTGTGCGTCTGTTTACATCAGAATGGAGAGAGTAGCAGCCTGTGCGTCTGTTTACATCAGAATGGAGAGAGTAGCAGCCTGTGCGTCTGTTTACATCAGAATGGAGAGAGTAGCAGCCTGTGCGTCTGTTTACATCAGAATGGAGAGAGTAGCAGCCTGTGCGTCTGTTTACATCAGAATGGAGAGAGTAGCAGCCTGTGCGTCTGTTTACATCAGAATGGAGAGAGTAGCAGCCTGTGCGTCTGTTTACATCAGAATGGAGAGAGTAGCAGCCTGTGCGTCTGTTTACATCAGAATGGAGAGAGTAGCAGCCTGTGCGTCTGTTTACATCAGAATGGAGAGAGTAGCAGCCTGTGCGTCTGTTTACATCAGAATGGAGAGAGTAGCAGCCTGTGCGTCTGTTTACATCAGAATGGAGAGAGTAGCAGCCTGTGCGTCTGTTTACATCAGAATGGAGAGAGCAGCAGCCTGTGCGTCTGTTTACATCAGAATGGATAGAGTAGCAGCCTGTGCGTCTGTTTACATCAGAATGGATAGAGTAGCAGCCTGTGCGTCTGTTTACATCAGAATGGAGAGAGTAGCAGCCTGTGCGTCTGTTGCACCATGTGATTTACATCAGAATGGAGAGAGCAGCAGCCTGTGCGTCTGTTTACATCAGAATGGAGAGAGCAGCAGCCTGTGCGTCTGTTTACATCAGAATGGAGAGAGTAGCAGCCTGTGCGTCTGTTTACATCAGAATGGAGAGAGTAGCAGCCTGTGCGTCTGTTTACATCAGAATGGAGAGAGTAGCAGCCTGTGCGTCTGTTTACATCAGAATGGAGAGAGTAGCAGCCTGTGCGTCTGTTTACATCAGAATGGATAGAGTAGCAGCCTGTGCGTCTGTTTACATCAGAATGGAGAGAGTAGCAGCCTGTGCGTCTGTTTACATCAGAATGGAGAGAGTAGCAGCCTGTGCGTCTGTTTACATCAGAATGGAGAGAGTAGCAGCCTGTGCGTCTGTTTACATCAGAATGGAGAGAGTAGCAGCCTGTGCGTCTGTTTACATCAGAATGGAGAGAGTAGCAGCCTGTGCGTCTGTTTACATCAGAATGGAGAGAGTAGCAGCCTGTGCGTCTGTTTACATCAGAATGGAGAGAGTAGCAGCCTGTGCGTCTGTTTACATCAGAATGGAGAGAGTAGCAGCCTGTGCGTCTGTTTACATCAGAATGGAGAGCGTAGCAGCCTGTGCGTCTGTTTACATCAGAATGGAGAGAGTAGCAGCCTGTGCGTCTGTTTACATCAGAATGGATAGAGTAGCAGCCTGTGCGTCTGTTGCACCATGTGATTTACATCAGAATGGAGAGAGTAGCAGCCTGTGCGTCTGTTTACATCAGAATGGAGAGAGTAGCAGCCTGTGCGTCTGTTTACATCAGAATGGAGAGAGTAGCAGCCTGTGCGTCTGTTTACATCAGAATGGATAGAGTAGCAGCCTGTGCGTCTGTTTACATCAGAATGGAGAGAGTAGCAGCCTGTGCGTCTGTTGCACCATGTGTCTCGCGGTGAGAGGGAGATCATGAGACTTGGATTGGTTTAGCCTTGCCACTGGCTGGGTGATAGTGGAAAGCAAGTGGGAACAAATAAAACAGATTGCTGCTGCCCCCCCCCCCCCCCCCCCCCTCCCTCCCAGATATACATTGTTTTGGTTATTATGGACGGATGGTTTAGATGGTAACCTCACCGGCTGTGTAGGCATCTGTTTAAAAACACTATTGATCGTTCAAAGACTAAAGTATTACACAATATAGACAGAAGATATATTCATGAGTTAAATAAAATGTCAACATGTAGTTATGGGTTAACCAGGCAAATCAAAACGAATTCCTATGTACAAATACAATGACTGCCTGGCTATGAATAGCAGTACATTAATATCCATTACTTAAAATAAACACATGTATCCTATCCTATGTTTACGCCAACACCAATCTGTTCCCAGTCATTCCTTGGCACCATAGTTGGCACTACACTCTGCCCCACTCATTATCACATGCCCAAGCCACCCGATTGGACTACATGGGTGTCAAAATTGGGTGACAACTTGAGTCAAGATGTCTCGTGGCCGTTTTGAGTGAGCACAAGGGTAATTTCTCCCCACACTGAAACACTTCTGGAAGAAAAAAAAAAATGTTTTTGCTGCCAACATTGACAGATGGAATCCTTGTCATTGGCCTGATATTTACATTTTAGTCATTTTAGCAGACGCTCTTATCCAGAGCGACTTACAGTTAGTGAGTGCATACATTTTTCATTTTTTTATTTGTGCCACCCATAAGTGAGAAACCTACATGCCAAGTACAGGCCATATATTGTGTTCCATTCAGGTTATAGAAAACAGCAGAGGCTCTAAACTATCCGTTCAGACCCCCCAGTCCTACCCATCTACAGATTATAGAAACTGGGCTCTTTTAGTATTTCTCCAGCAGGTTTCATGAAGGAAAAAGCCTCCAAAGATAATAAAACAAATACTACAGTAATGTCCCCAAAAAAACTACAGTAATTACTGTTGTATATACACTACTATTTGTTTTACTAAAGTATTTATACTATAGTAAATTGTAAATACTACAGTACAATACAGTAAATACAACAGTATTCACTGTAGTGTTTTTGTGGACTTCAGGTCACTGATGGTGTGAGACCAGCAGTGGTCCTGGGCAGTAAAACACTACACAGGATATCCCATTCCCACGCCTCAGGCCTGGGTGGAGGCATGCAGGGAGAGAGGGGTTTGGCCCTAGACGGAGAGTACACCGTGGCAGAATACCTCAGTGAGCATAGCCTTGCTATTGAGAAAGGCCGCCATAGGCAGACCTGGCTCTCAAGAGAAGGACAGGCTATGTGCACACTGCCCACAAAATGAGGTAGAAACTGAGATGCACTTCCTAACCTCCTGCCAAATGTATGACCATATGAGACAACTCAAGGAATGTGACATTCATTTTGACGTTTTTGCCAAAAGAGATCTTAGTCGCGCAATTTTACATCTAACTAAGATGTTTGGTGCAGTGTTTTTCAATGAAAAAATATGCATGAAAACCAGTCTCTCGTTGAATGACAAATATTTTATTGAAGTATCCCTACTGTTGACCAATCACAGACAAAAGGGACCGAACAGCCAAAAACACCCTCACCGAAGTCCAAAATGAATAAAAAACGTCACAAAATGTCATCATAATATACGCAAACACACACTACCGAACTGTTTAGGCTGGAAAGCATGCAGACGCCTTTAGAGACATATTTCCCTCAGATTACCCAGACACACAAAGAATTAGAAAACTAATAAAATGTTGATAAACTCCCATATTAGCCAAAATACCAGTGTGCCATCACAACAGCAAGATTTGTGAAAAGGGCAACCAGTGAAGAACAAACACCATTATAAAGCCCTTTGAATTGAAAGAGAAAGACAGAGAGGGGGGAGAGAGAGAGGGGGAAGAGAGAGAGGGGGAAGAGAGAGAGGGGGGAGAGAGAGAGGGGGAAGAGAGAGAGGGGGAAGAGAGAGAGGGGGAAGAGAGAGAGGGGGAAGAGAGAGAGGGGGAGAAAGAGAGAGAGGGGAAAGAGAGAGAGAGGGGAAAGAGAGAGAGAGGGGAAAGAGAGAGAGAGGGGAAAGAGAGAGAGAGGGGAAAGAGAGAGAGGGGAAAGAGAGAGAAGGGGGAGAGAGAAGGGGAGAAAGAGAGAGATGAGGGACACTTGGAGGAGCCTAAATAAACAGCCCCCCACCCTTTAGTTAAACAATCAAAAAGCATGAAGAATGCCACTCACCCATAGCATTAAGAAGTGGAGTTGGCGATTAGGAACTAGATAGCCCCCATCCCAGACCTCAGCCGGTGAACCAAGGATAAGGGAAACGTATCTAGTGGTTATCTATATAGAATCTTTGCCTAAACCCTGCAGCTAAGCGAAGGCCATGGAAGGGACCCTGGTGTGGAGGTAAATAAAAACAAGCCACCTAGGTAGTAATGTTAAACAGTGTCATGGTAGAAAACACGTCCCATTATAAAGAAGTACATTCCGCACTTTAGTGAGGTGAGCACTCTTTAATACAGCAAAGATAAATGAACCTGATTTGCATAGCCAGTCATTGCAGTGGCTAGAAGAAGTAACCGTTGTGTGTTTTAGTCAAATCATACCAGCATAGCATACACCTACCTAGGTCCCATGGGTTGACCAGTGACTCCCAAACAAGGGGGTACTAGGACCTCTGGGGGTTCTTGGTCTATCCACAGGGGATACTTGAGAAGACTCATGAGACCATAAGCTTACTAGTAAAATGCACCTGAGGGGGTACTTCAGGGGTACTCCGGGCAGAGGAAAATTCAGTTGGTGGTACCCTGAAAAAGGTTGGGAACGACTGGGCTTGACAACTATTTTTTATGTTCATTTATTTAGGCTACAAATCTATTCCATATATTAAATCAAAGCACAGAGAATGTATCCAAATAAACCCTATAGCGCTTGAATCTCAACAAAAACTCACAAGGCAGACGCAGTAAAAACAGAACTCAAAATACTTTCCCCAACGGCAGCAACAGTAGCTTCCACACGCTGCCGTCCTCTCAGAGCGCGCATAACACCTACGCATACCGTGATAGTAAATATGGGTAGAAATTATTCTCAAACTAAACTCTAAAGCAAATTTATAAAACACCAATATTTACAGCAAATTAGGAAATAAAATGAAAATATCTCACCTCCGAATAAGTAACTGCGAGTAGAATCCGTAATATATCTTCCCCACTTGAATAAAGCAAGCACTTTCTCCAATGAAACCCGTGAGTTTCTACTGATATTCAGCCGCAGGTTTCCTCTGCCCTTATATTCAACATGTTCACTTGCAAATCAAGAGTAGAAGGAACGTGTATTCACGTTTTCACAAGGCTTGACCGAGTTCTTGGTAAGACACCCAAACATCCACATGCATATGCAGCGAGACTGTGGCGCGGAGATCCGCACTCCAAGCGTATTGACTTGTATGAGCTGGAGAAACCGGAAAAGCCTACTAATGGCTTGACTATACCGCAGGCCAGCCAATCAGAGACGAGAACGAGCTTGCACGGCATCGCTCACGTTTCAATGGGCAATTTCGTTTTACATAGCCCAGTGCCCCGGGTGTGCGGAGTTAGTTCGTTTTAGACCATTCAAATTGGTCCTCAAGTGAACTCTTAACTACCTGCCGCCTCAAAACGAGCTCGCCCAATCATAGCTGGATGGAGACTTGGAGCTCTTTGGCAATTTTACGCATGATGATATGCGATAATAAAGGAGAAAATATTTTAACACATGCATGTCATTATCATTGTAGGGATCCAATAATAAACTGTCGTGAATGGTGTCTAAAGCAATGTTTTCGGGGACAAATGTTATTTGCCACATGCGCCAAATACAACAGGTGTAGACCTCACAGTGAAATGCTTACTTACAAGCCCTTAACCAACAATGCAGTTTTAAGAAAATAAAAAAGTGTAAAGTAAAAAATAGATAAGTAAAAAATAAAAATAGCAAATAATTAAAGAGCAGCAGTAAAATAAAATAACATTAGGGAGGCTATATACAGGGGGGTACCGGTACAGAGTCAATGTGCGGGGGCACCGGTTAGTTGAGGTAATTGAGGTGATATGTACATGTGGGTACAGTTAAAGTGACTATGCACAGATAATAAACAGTAGCAGCAGCGTAAAAAAGGGAGTCAGGGTGGGGTGGGGTGGCAATGCAAATAGTCCGGGTAGCCATGATTAGCTGTTCAGGAGTCTTATGGCTTGGGGGTAGAAGCTGTTAAGAAGCCTTTTGGACCTAGACTTGGCGCTCCGGTACTGCTTGCCGTGCGGTAGCAGAGAGAACAGTCTATGACTAGGGTGGCTGGAGTCTTTGACAATTTTTAGGGCCTTCCTCTGACACCGCCTGGTATAGAGGTCCTGGATGGCAGGAAGCTTGGCCCCAGTGATGTACTGGGCCGTACGCACTACCCTCTATAGTGCTTTGCGGTCGTAGGCTGAGCAGTTGCCATACCAGGTGGTGATGCAACCAGTCAGGATGCTCTCGATGGTGCAGCTGTATAACTTTTTGAGGATCTGAAGACCCATGCCAAATCTTTTCAGTCTCCTGGGGGGGAATAGGCTTTATCGTGCCCTCTTCACGACTGTTTTGATGTGTTTGGACCATGATAGTTTGTTGGTGATGTGGACACCAAGGAACTTGAAGCTCTCAACCTGTTCCACTACAGCCCCGTCGATGAGAATTTTCCCTGTAGTCCACAATCATCTTCTTTGTCTTGGTCACGTTAAGGGAGAGGTTGTTATCCTGGCACCACACGGCCAGGTCTCTGACCTCCTCCCTATAGGCTGTCTCATCATTGTCGGTGATTAGGCCTACCACTGTTGTGTCGTCGGCAAACTTAATGATGGTGTTGGAGTCGTGCCTGGCCATGCAGTCATGGGTGAACAGGGAGTACAGGAGGGGACTGAGCACGCACCCCTGAGGGGCCCCCGTGTTGAGGATCAGCGTGGCAGATGTGTTGTTACCTACCCTTACCACATGCAGAATATAGTTTAGTGTAATTTATCTAAACATGCATAATGAAGCATTTTAGGCACTTGTGTGTGTCCTTGCCTATGGGATTTGCAGATGGCATGACAGGCTGTTTAATACCCATGTGTTATTACTACAGTGCATTCGGAAAGTATTTAGACCCCTTGACTTTTTCCACATTTTGTTACGTTACAGCCTTATTCTAAAATGGATCAAATTCATATTTTTCCTCATCAATCTACACAAAATACCCCATCTGGCAACAAACTGAACGAAATGGACTGAAACACGGGAGCAGAACTGTCAGCAAAAGTGAAACAGAACAGATGAGAGTACGCTTACACCAGATGAAAAGAAACCATATGAACACCAATACATTTTTTATTTGTGAAGTTGACAAAAGTAGATTGTGAAAAGAGAGAGAGAATAACGCTGAATTTAAGTTGCTTCACTGAGACCACTGAACCTTTGGAACGTCAGGCTTAAACCATTTTACGGTTAATTAAACAATTAACAAAGCAGATTAATTTCATGTTGGCCCTACACTCCGGCAAGAGGTAAACGTACATTCGGAGAGCCTACAAGTCCTTTCCAAATATGAAAAGGCATGGAGTGCTCAACCCCACCAGACCTGGGTCAAAAGAAACACACAGCCGTAGCGTACGTCAAATACTTCCGAGCTGTACTTAAGATGACCCGGGTCTGCACCCATTATGTCTTCTATAAAGACCTCTGATTATGTCCTGTCTCTGTCCTCAGTTCCATCATCATGCCTGGTAGTGGTCGACGCCCCAATCTCACCTGCCGCTACCCCCTCCACCCTGCTACACTGGTGGCAACAGCTGTGGCTGTGATGTGGTGTCTGCTTCGGTCTCTGCTGGTTCTGGGCCAGACCACTGAGGAGCGTTAGTACCCTGATTTCATGCTCCATACGGGCCCTCTCCCGCCGGTCCTCCCTGTCCGCGGCCTCCCTCTGCCTCAGTTCCTCCTTCTCCAGCCACTGGGACAGCAAGTCCTGCTGCCAGCGAGCCTGACATAGACACACAGAGAGAGAGAGAGAGTTTAGACACTGAGTTTTCTACCAAAAGCATTATGTACACCCATCTAGTACCGGGTCGGACCCCCTTTAACTCCAGAACAGCCCGAATTCTTTGGGCATGGAAACGTTGCTCAATTGGTATCAAGGGACCTAACGTGTGCCAGGAAAACATTCACCACACCACCAGCCTGTACCGTTGACACCAGGCAGGATGGGTCCATGGACTCACGCTGCTTACGCCAAATCCTGACTCTGCCATCATCATGACGCAACAGGAACTGGGATTCGTCGAACCAGGCAATGTTTTTCCCACTCCTCAATTGTCCAGTGTTGGTGATCGCTTGACCACTGTTTTTTTTAGCTGATAGGAGTGGAACCCGGTGTGGTCGTCTGCTGCAATAGCCCATCCGTGACAAGGACCAACGAGTTGTGTGGGTACGTGATGCCGTTCTGCACTAATGCGGTTCTCCTTAGCTCCCCATGAGCAACCTTCTGAAGGTCTAAAATTCAAATTAGAATCCAAATATTCATCATGAATGGATAAATGGAACCTGGGACAATAAACCGAAAATTACAGACAAAACGGCATTGCCTTCCTCTTACAGAAGTATTTTGCTTACGTCTGTAATATTTTGTGATTTTGCTGCTACACAACGTTCCTGTAGATTGTTCTAAAACCATGATTTGGTCAACAGTAATAACAGCCCTATGCATTATGTTGATTCCTGCCATGAAAGAGGAGGGAGAGATGTATTCTAAGAAGCACAAATGCACAACGCTATTGCGGGAAAAAATACAGTTTTCAATGAACTACTGTTGTTCTAGTTACAGAGAGGAGAGTCACAGCTTTCTTTGTGGCGCAGTGGTCTGTGCCACTAGAGATCCTGGTTCGAATCCAGGCTCTGTCGTAGCCGGCCGCGACCGGGAGACCCATGGGGCGGCGCACAATTGGCCCAGCGTCGTCCAGGGTAGGGGAGGGAATGGCCGGCAGGGGATGTAGCTCAGTTGGTAGAGCATGGCGTTTGCAACGCCAGGGTTGTGGGTTCGATTCCCAGTATGAAAAAAAATAATGTATGCACTCACTAACTGTAAGTTGCTCTGGATAAGAGCGTCTGCTAAATGACTAAAATATAATGTATCTCTTAATATTGAGTTAATGGCACCACTTTCAATCCAGAGTAGGTTTTAGTTAGGATGGTTTTGATGCGCGGAGCCATTTGAAGTGACTACGCCTACATCAAGTCTAGCGCTGGAAAGTTTTTGTAGGACATTTACTGATAGATTAATCAATTAGCCTACATGGCAACATATTCATATTTAGAGCTAGCAATCTGGCTAAGTGTTTGAGTTCCCCTTCATTTGAATAATAAAGTCTATAGGCTACAAAGATGTCAGCAAATTCTCTGTTATTGAGCAAAATAGTTACATTTATCGCAATATGACTTTAGTCCATATCGCCCAGCTCTATGCTCAACGGTGCTAACAATGTAAAAGTTAGCAGAACTGTATGTGTGCCAAAATAAATGCATCACAGAGTTCAAGTAACAGACACATCTCAACATCAACTGTTCAGAGGAGACTGTGTGAATCAGGCCTTCATAGTAAAATTGCTGCAAAGTAACCATAACTAAAGGACACCAATAAGAAGAAGAGACCTGCTCTGGCCACGAAACACGAGCAATTGACATTAGACTGGTGGAAATGTGTCCTTTGGTCTGATGAGTCCAAATTTGAGATTTTTGGTTCCAACTGCCGTGTCTTTGTGAGACGCAGAGTAGGTGAACGGATGATCTCCGCATGTGTGGTTCACACCGTGAAGCATGGAGGAGGTGGTGTGAGGGTGCTTTGCTGGTGACACTGACTGTGATTTATTTAGAATTCAATGCACACTTAACCAGCATGGCGACCACAGCATTCTGCAGCGATACGCCATCCCATCTGGTTTGGGCTTAGTGGGACAATCATTTGTTTTTCAACAGGACAGGCTGTGTAAGGGCTATTTGACCAAGAAGGAGAGTGATGGAGTGCTGCATCAGATGACCTGGCCTCCAAAATCCCCCCGACCTCAACCTAATTGAGATGGTTTGGGATGAGTCGGACCGCAGAGTGAAGGAAAAGCAGCCAACAAGTGCTCAGCATATGTGGGAACACCTTCAAGACTGTTGGAAAAGCATTCCAGGTGAAGCTGGTTGAGAGAATGCCAAGAGTGTGCAAAGCTGTCATCAAGGCAAAGGCTGGCTACTTTGAAGAATCTCAAATATAAAATATATTTTTGATTTGTTTAACACTTTTTTTGGTTACTACACGATTCCATGTGTGTTATTTTCATAGTTTCGATGTCTGTATGTCTCTGACCTGCTCCTGCCTCTGGCCTTCCAGCTGCACCATCAACTCCCGGGACTCTGAGACCAGCCTCTGGAAGCAGTCTGCCAGGTGCTTCAACACAGGCTCCAGGGACTGGGTGGAGGGGATGGCGGTAGCACTGCCCAGGTTGGGGCTATGGTCTGGGGGTGGAGAGAAAGGGGAAGCAGGCTGGGGTGGTGGGGGTGTTGACCTGGAGCTGCGGTCATCCTCCAATGGATGAACTGCAAGGCAAGAGATTAAATAGATTCACAAAAAAAAAAAAAAAAAAAAAAAATCAGATTAAATTAAAGCTTTATTGTTCCAACACTGGGCAATTTGATTTGCATGAAAATTGAGTAAACTGTTGATACAGTAGAGTACATTGCAAGGTTATTATAGTAAATTAAAACTGAAACGAAAATAAAAACAAAAATTGGAAAAAACAATTTAGTAAAATAAAAAATACAATAAAAAAAACACTTGAAAAAACAAACTATTCTGAAACTACTATTTTTGAATGCTAAAATAAAATAGAAACATTATAAATTATGTTTAGATTTAGTTTTATTTTTTTATTCTAAACTTTGGGCAAAAAATGAAATGGGGTTTCCAAGCTATTTTTATAACGAGGTTTTCGAGCTTCTGAATCTGGCGGGTAAAATGTTGCCAGTAGATGGCGATGTTTCAAATAGTCCTAGCTTGTGCATCACCATCACTAGCTAACAGGGAAGACATCTGAGGACGAGCACGGGGCGTGACTGGGCCAAGCTAGAGCAGATTGGGAAGTTGTTGGAGCCGTTTACTTCAAAACTGACAGCCGGTCGTGTGTCTGATGTGGTGCCAATCTTGAGGCATTCAACTACGGGTTGCAAAACAGTTGCCACGTGTCCTCCTGAAGTCACTGCGTGAGCGCTTGACATGCATACTGAATCGTCGGGCAGCCAACTTCGATCCAACCCCTGCAGCAGCTTGCCTGTCTCTGGCACGTTGCTCAACAGAGATGGAGCCACTGATGAGGGAATATGGCTGTGCGATATGGCCTCACATCTAGATGTTTTTTTAAACTTATGGCCAACATTTATTTATTTATATCTAAGTTTTGTTGTACAATTAAAAGGTCAAATACACTACATTTCAAACAGTCAGCAATAATTTAATAATTATATTAGACCACCTAATAATTATATTATTCTATCGAAATAGTTTTACCTACTTTTTTGCAATAATCACTGATCTGGCTTTTAAGTCTCTGAAAATGCCTTTTTAGTTAAAACCATGCATAATCTTTGGCTAAAATGCTGCTAGCGGTACGTGGTATTATAATGCAGCGCGACAAATATCCCAGAATTAATGTTCATTGATACTCCCGCTTTAGTAGTGTCTGCTCTGAGCGCAATTTGAGTTGAGACATAAAAAAGGTTAGAAAGGTTAACTTCTCCTCTATTACAGTAAAATAATGGCTCAATGTGTTTGTGTCCATATGACCGATTCTGTTGGACCAAATTGCAAATAGCGAGTTGAAACCGCTTGTCAGAGAGGAGGAAGTGATCTCTCATCTTTGTTGTTGTGAGTGGCAAGGGGGGGAAGAGAGGAAGAGGCGAAGCGAAAGGTTTCACTCTAGCCAAGATTTGTCCAAAATAAGCCCAATGTGTTTCTATGGCCTGCCTTCACGCCTTTGGGACAACGGCTCCCATTGTTAGGGTTGAGATGTGAGCATCTCCTCATTACACACGGATCTCTGGTGTAAATGGGAAGGTGTGAAGGAGACGAGACCAAAAAAGACAACATGAGAACAAGCGAACACAAACGCTACGAAAATCAAAAAAAAATAAATAAAAAAAAACTTGATTCTTGCGATACAGGCGTTTGGAATATTGCACAAAAAACATAATTTGAATTAATTAAATATATCGCTCAGCCTATGAGGGAAGCAGAGTCTTTTGTACTTCAGCAAATCAGAGAGTACATCTGTGGAGCAGCAGGACCGCAGGAAGACGGTTGATTTGAAAACCAATAGAACTTGAAAGAAAAAGGCTACTGGTTTCAATGGCATATGGACGTCTTTATAAAGTAATTGCCTGCACGTTTGGTTGGATTTTGGCTACTTTGAAGCCATGCCTCATAATATGTAGTAAAATGTTCAGGTTTCAAACAATTAAGCATGTTTTCAAAATGCATACTGCCTCCAGGTCATTGCAAAGTGGCGTGTGACGCGCTGAAGCCTTCCTAGTTGCCTATACACTTCAATGGTGAATGGGAAGCGCTTCAATTACTAGTTGAGAAATAAAAATAGCTATTTTTAATCGTGGCCATTGTATTTATTTATTTTTATTTTTATTTTGTACATGTGATTGCCTTTAGAATTGTTGTGCAATGAGGCAAACTTTTATAATTTTTGCAACCAGGAAAAAGGCAGAGTGATATTAATATTACATAACATGTCAAATGTGCCATGACTTCATTTAATTGTTTTTTCCTCTCTCTTTCTGTCAGATAAAGGTACTTGATTCGTCTTACATATACTACTAAAGCTAAATAAGCACTGGATTGGTGTAAACTTGGGCAAGAGAGTTTCCTTCCACCATACTTCTTGCACCAGTCTAGGCGCTTATCCTTTAAATCCAAGTCACATTAGGATTGATTGATAATTTAAATGTAACCAAACCTGTGTCCAGGCCCAGGAGCTGTATGGAGTCCTCTAGTGGCCAAAAGCCTGTGTTAGCATGGGCAGCGCCATTGATGACTTTCACCATTTTGATTTAGTCAACTTCATTGGCTGATCCTTTCTGATGAACCGGTTGGCATGACCTGACGACCCGGTTGGGGTCTTGACAGCCGGGTCATCAGGAAGAATCAGCCAATTAATTTCACTTGTGAAGAAGAACATTTACTATTTCAAGATGGAGATGGCCCCAATAGTGCTACACGGATGGTGCTACCCCATGCTCTCACTGATGCCATCATGACACAGATACAGAGATGTTGTCTATCCAAGTCTATGGTCCTGGCCCATCACCTTATGTATTACTACCCCCCCCCAGTGGCAAGAAGTGACATCCCAAAAAACAAACTATAGTCCTACAACACTTAACTGGCTCCTAGCCGCCCACACTGTCCCTTGATAAAGAAAAGGAAAGCCTCACACTCTAGGAGCTCAGATGCAATAACTGTAAAACCAACGTTTGGACAGACGAGCTGTCTTCATCAGGGTACAAGCTTGTCTGTCGAAATGTTGGTTACTAAAATATTGCATCTGAGCTCCTAGAGTGTGAGGCACTCCTTTTCTTTATCAAGTGTTCTACTCCGCTAGCCAGCAAAGCAAATCAAATCAAATTGTATTGGCCACATGCACATTACAGTGAAATGCTTACTTACAGCCCTTAACCAACAATGCATTTATTTTGTAATAAAAAAGTCCCTTGACACAGATACAGAGTGACATCCCAAAAAAAACTACTCAAAGCCTACAACACATCCATGGCTGCCAATATAGGCTACTTTCTAAAACTAAAAAATGTAAAAATGAAATATAAAATGTTTTTTTTTTATCAAACTGAAACTAAATAGAAACTAGTAAATTAACTCTGAAAACAAACTGAAACTAAACTGAATTTAAAATAAAACAAAAAACGAATAGAAAAAAAAAAAAAAACTAATTAAATCGTTAAACTATAATAACCTTGGTACATTGTGCTTCAGCCAATCTGATGTAGAGTTAATTGCCTAGGGAGCACGGAACTCAGTGAAAGCCAATCTGATTTGTTAGAAATGATCATTTAAAAAAGGTAGACGGAGCGAGATGACATTGCAATTAACAGCACTGCAGATATTGGAATGAATGTGATGCAAAACTTTGCTCTCACTAAGTCACACAGAGTATATGAGCACGGCTGCTAAAACGTAGCCACGGGACCAAAACAGCAGAGGCGTTTAGCCTCGAACTTCCAAGTTGTTAGTTGTTGCAGAAATTGACCCACTATGTGTTTACAGTTCTTTGTGCTTGTGTCGTTCCATGTAATTTCAGCCATGACACCCACCAACTCAGATTGTTCTGAAATCGTTTCTGTAGTTGAGGAGTTTACCACATCAGTCACTGGCTTCATTAATAAGTGCATCAACGACTTTGTCCCCACGGTGTCCGTACGTACATATCTCAATCAGAAGCCATGGATTACAGGCAACATCCGAACTGAGCTAAAGGCTAGAGATGCAGTTTTTAAGGAGAGTGACACGAATCCTACTACACCGGCTCTGACGCTCTTCGGATGTTGCAGGGCTTACAAAATATAATGGATTACAAAAGGCAAACCCAGCCGCGAGCTGCCCAGTGACGCGAGCCTACCAGAAGAGCTGAATGCCTTCAATGCTCGCTTCGAGGCAAGCAACACTGAACCATGCATGACAGCACCAGCTGTTCCGGACAACTGTGTGATCACGCTTTCCGTTGCTGATGTGAGTAAGACCTTTAAACAAGTTAACATTCACAAGGCCGCAGGGCCCGACAGATTACCAGGACACGTACTCAGAGCATATGCTGACCAGCTGGCAAGCGTCTTCACTGACATTTTCAACCTCTCCCTAACACAGTCTGTAATACCTTAATGTTTCAAGCAGACCACCATAGTCCCTGTGCCCAAGAACACCAAGGTAACCTGTCTAAATGACTATCGTCCCATAGCACTCACATCTGCTTTGAAACGCCATCGTCCCAGACACCCTGGACCCACTCCAATTCGTATACCGCCTCAACAGATCTCTATTGCACTCCACACTGCCTTTTCCCACCTGGACAAGAGGGAACACGTATGTGAGAATGCTGCTCATTGACTACAGCTCAGCGTTCAACACCATAGTGCCCTCCAAGCTCATCACTAAGCTAAGGACTCTGGGACTAAACACCTCCCTCTGCAACTGGATCCTGGACTTCCTGACGGGCCGCCCCCAGGTGGTAAGGGTAGGTAACAACACATCTGCCACGCTGATCCTCAACACGGAGGCCCCTCAGGGGTGCGTGCTCAGTCCCCTCCTGTACTCCCTGTTCACCCATGACTGCATGGCCAGGCACGACTCCAACACCATCATTAAGTTTGCCGACGACACAACAGTGGTAGGCCTGATCACCGATGACGATGAGACAGCCTATAGGGAGGAGCTCAGAGACCGACAACAACCTCTCCCTCAACGTCAGCAACACAAAGGAGCTGATCGTGGACTACAGGAAACGGAGGGCCGAGCACGCCCCCATTCACATCGACGGGGCTATAGTGGAGCGGGTCGAGAGCTTCAAGTTCCTTGGCGTCTACATCACTAAAGGCGTCAGCATGCTTCAGTTCGGCTGGCGCCTTGCCGAACTTGGCTAGCGTAACCAATTTTTTTTTTAAACATGAAAACAAGTCGTCTTAACGTTGAATGACAAATACTTTATTTAAGAATCCCTACTGTTGACCAATCACTGGCGAAGGGGCGTAAACTTCGGCTCCAAACTTCGGCTTGCCTCCAGAAAAAAATGCTGGTGCCCGAACAGACAAAAAAAAAAACATCTCCGAAGTCCAAAACGAACAAAAACGTCACAAAAATGTCATCAGAATATATGGTACGAACTCTTCCGAACTGTTTTTCGGCTGGGAAGCGGACGCCTTAAGGATCTGTCATGGCCCTCACACACCAACCTCCCGAGTGGCGCAGTGGTCTAAGGCGCCGCATCGCAGCGCTAACTGTGCCACTAGAGATCCTGGTTCGAATCCAGGCTCTGTCGCAGCCGGCCGCGACCGGGAGACCCATGAGGCGGCGCACAATTGGCCCAGCGTCGTCCAGGGTAGGGGAGGGAATGGCCGGCAGGGGATGTAGCTCAGTTGATAGAGCATGGCGTTTGCAACGCCAGGGTTGTGGGTTCGATTCCCACGGGGGGGCCAGTATAAAAAAAATATATATATATGTATTCACTAACTGTAAGTCGCTCTGGATAAGAGCGTCTGCTAAATGACTAAAATGTAAATGTAAACACAGTCGTGAAGAGGGCACGACGACGCCTCTTCCCCCTCAGGCTGGGCCCTCAGATCCTCAAAAAGTAATACAGCTGCACCATTGAGAGTATCTTGACTGGCTGCATCATCGCTTGGTGTGGCAACTGCTTGGCATCCGACCGCAAGGCGCTACAGAGGGTAGTGCGTACAGCCGAGGTCCCTGCCATCCAGGACCTCTATACCAGGCGGTGGTCAGACGAAGGCCCTAAAAATGGTCAGACTCTAGCCACCCAAGCCATAGACTGATCTCTCAGCTACGGCACGCAGAACCGATGCACCAAGTCCGGAACCAACATGACCCCTGAACCCCAAGCCATAATAGTTAACCAAATAGCTACCCGGACATCGACCCTTTTTGCACTAACTTTTATGACTCATCACATATACGCTGCTGCTACTACTTATTATCTGTCATCTATTCCTGTACATATCTACCTCAATTACGTCGTACCCCTGCACATCGACTCGGTACTGGAAGCCAAGTTATCGTTACTCGTTGTGTATTTATTATTACGTGTTTTACTTTTCTATTATTTCTCTATTTTCTTTCTTTCTGCGTTGTTGCTGAGAGAACGTAGGTCTAGAATGGGACGCAAAGACCCGTCCCTTTCCGGGAACCAGGAAATACCAGCCGTCCTGGCTCTTCGACAAAGGAACTACTCAGATTGCCTGTTTCTGGAGACGGGAGGATATTTCCTCCCTCAAAAAGGACGCTGAGTCCTCCGGAACAGTCGACACGATGACACTGCAGAAGCGTTGGGGATGCACAACGAATTGTCGTCACTGTTCGCATGATCCAGGGCGACACTGCGCATGCATGCCACTGGTCCGAGCAGACAGCGAGCCTCCAATGAAGTGTCAGCTGAAGGGGTGGGACGCCACCTTGTGGACTGGGAGAGATTGGTTCTTCTTCCATTTCCACCACTCTGGACAATCGTGTGTCTATACATGGAGAAGGAACACTTTTCCTCAAACTCACATGCGGGAGACACAACACTTTGACACCCGCGAACACTGCAGAACTTTGAGGATGAAAAAAACTGTGTTTATGTGCCAAGATTTTCCTAAAGCCCGGCCAACTCTGGGTACAAGGGCTCCAGCAATCAGTGACGTCCACTGATTGGCAGTGCCACCTGGGAGAACTCACAATGAGCCTCACTCGGTGTACACTGCACCCTTATGGGTGTACACTGCCCCCAGCAATGGCTGACGTAGTACCCCGTTTGGCGTAACAAAACGTGGGGGCACTGTCATCACAGCAATGATGTCACTATCGGAAACACCAAGCCCCCTAAAGAATGCTACACGATTGTCAAGAGAACCTGCGCTGCGGACTAGCAGGGGTACAGTGCCAGCCATCCCCTAGTCTCAAACACAAACTGATTTGAGCGAAGGCAGCCCGAGCATGCACCGAGCCGAGACATACAAGACAACCAAAGTGATTATCTTTTAATTAATTGGGGCATGGTCGCGAACCCAAACCCAGCTTGTTAGCCTTCGTCGTTTCGGTCGCATTAGCCATCTTACTTATTGCTATAGCCAGGCCAAGCAATTAGAAGAATAAGGAATTGTTCGTTATTAGGAAACTTTTGAGAACCATACAAACTTCAGCACACAACGTTCCAAGGGATGAGCACGCTCTACCACTAAGGGACAGTTTAGTCCAGGGGATGAGCACGCTCTACCACTAAGGGACAGTTTAGTCCAGGGGATGAGCACGCTCTACCACTAAGGGACAGTTTAGTCCAGGGGATGAGCACGCTCTACCACTAAGGGACAGTTTAGTCCAGGGGATGAGCACGCTCTACCACTAAGGGACAGTTTAGTCCAGGGGATGAGCACGCTCTACCACTAAGGGACAGTTTAGTCCAGGGGATGAGCACGCTCTACCACTAAGGGACGAGTTTAGTCCAGGGGATGAGCACGCTCTACCACTAAGGGACGAGTTTAGTCCAGGGGATGAGCACGCTCTACCACTAAGGGACAGTTTAGTCCAGGGGATGAGCACGCTCTACCACTAAGGGACAGTTTAGTCCAGGGGATGAGCACGCTCTACCACTAAGGGACAGTTTAGTCCAGGGGATGAGCACGCTCTACCACTAAGGGACAGTTTAGTCCAGGGGATGACCACGCTCTACCACTAAGGGACAGTTTAGTCCAGGGGATGAGCACGCTCTACCACTAAGGGACAGTTTAGTCCAGGGGATGAGCACGCTCTACCACTAAGGGACAGTTTAGTCCAGGGGATGAGCACGCTCTACCACTAAGGGACAGTTTAGTCCAGGGGATGAGCACGCTCTACCACTAAGGGACAGTTTAGTCCAGGGGATGAGCACGCTCTACCACTAAGGGACAGTTTAGTCCAGGGGATGAGCACGCTCTACCACTAAGGGACAGTTTAGTCCAGGGGATGAGCACGCTCTACCACTAAGGGACAGTTTAGTCCAGGGGATGAGCACGCTCTACCACTAAGGGACAGTTTAGTCCAGGGGATGAGCACGCTCTACCACTAAGGGACAGTTTAGTCCAGGGGATGAGCACGCTCTACCACTAAGGGACAGTTTAGTCCAGGGGATTAGCACGCTCTACCACTAAGGGACAGTTTAGTCCAGGGGATGAGCACGCTCTACCACTAAGGGACAGTTTAGTCCAGGGGATGAGCACGCTCTACCACTAAGGGACAGTTTAGTCCAGGGGATGAGCACGCTCTACCACTAAGGGACAGTTTAGTCCAGGGGATGAGCACGCTCTACCACTAAGGGACAGTTTAGTCCAGGGGATGAGCACGCTCTACCACTAAGGGACAGTTTAGTCCAGGGGATGAGCACGCTCTACCACTAAGGGACGAGTTTAGTCCAGGGGATGAGCACGCTCTACCACTAAGGGACAGTTTAGTCCAGGGGATGAGCACGCTCTACCACTAAGGGACAGTTTAGTCCAGGGGATGAGCACGCTCTACCACTAAGGGACAGTTTAGTCCAGGGGATGAGCACGCTCTACCACTAAGGGACAGTTTAGTCCAGGGGATGAGCACGCTCTACCACTAAGGGACAGTTTAGTCCAGGGGATGAGCACGCTCTACCACTAAGGGACGAGTTTAGTCCAGGGGATGAGCACGCTCTACCACTAAGGGACAGTTTAGTCCAGGGGATGAGCACGCTCTACCACTAAGGGACAGTTTAGTCCAGGGGATGAGCACGCTCTACCACTAAGGGACAGTTTAGTCCAGGGGATGAGCACGCTCTACCACTAAGGGACAGTTTAGTCCAGGGGATGAGTACGCTCTACCACTAAGGGACAGTTTAGTCCAGGGGATGAGCACGCTCTACCACTAAGGGACAGTTTAGTCCAGGGGATGAGCACGCTCTACCACTAAGGGACAGTTTAGTCCAGGGGATGAGCACGCTCTACCACTAAGGGACAGTTTAGTCCAGGGGATGAGCACGCTCTACCACTAAGGGACAGTTTAGTCCAGGGGATGAGCACGCTCTACCACTAAGGGACAGTTTAGTCCAGGGGATGAGCACGCTCTACCACTAAGGGACAGTTTAGTCCAGGGGATGAGCACGCTCTACCACTAAGGGACGAGTTTAGTCCAGGGGATGAGCACGCTCTACCACTAAGGGACAGTTTAGTCCAGGGGATGAGCATGCTCTACCACTAAGGGACAGTTTAGTCCAGGGGATGAGCATGCTCTACCACTAAGGGACAGTTTAGTCCAGGGGATGAGCACGCTCTACCACTAAGGGACAGTTTAGTCCAGGGGATGAGCACGCTCTACCACTAAGGGACAGTTTAGTCCAGGGGATGAGCATGCTCTACCACTAAGGGACAGTTTAGTCCAGGGGATGAGCACGCTCTACCACTAAGGGACAGTTTAGTCCAGGGGATGAGCACGCTCTACCACTAAGGGACAGTTTAGTCCAGGGGATGAGCACGCTCTACCACTAAGGGACAGTTTAGTCCAGGGGATGAGCACGCTCTACCACTAAGGGACAGTTTAGTCCAGGGGATGAGCACGCTCTACCACTAAGGGACAGTTTAGTCCAGGGGATGAGCACGCTCTACCACTAAGGGACAGTTTAGTCCAGGGGATGAGCACGCTCTACCACTAAGGGACAGTTTAGTCCAGGGGATGAGCACGCTCTACCACTAAGGGACAGTTTAGTCCAGGGGATGAGCACGCTCTACCACTAAGGGACAGTTTAGTCCAGGGGATGAGCACGCTCTACCACTAAGGGACAGTTTAGTCCAGGGGATGAGCACGCTCTACCACTAAGGGACAGTTTAGTCCAGGGGATGAGCACGCTCTACCACTAAGGGACAGTTTAGTCCAGGGGATGAGCACGCTCTACCACTAAGGGACAGTTTAGTCCAGGGGATGAGCACGCTCTACCACTAAGGGACGAGTTTAGTCCAGGGGATGAGCACGCTCTACCACTAAGGGACAGCCAGACACAAAGAACTGATTCCATTACATAGGATGAAGAAACAAGCCACCGCTCCATACTACTTGTCAGACACAAAGAACTGATACTATATCCTTGTTGTTGGGGTGGGATTGGCGTGCGGTGTGGGGGTTCGTGGGTGGCTTTTGACCATTTCTTTGGATTCCTCATGACTAACTCATTGTTTAAAAAAAAGGTTGGTCCAAATCGGATGTTAGGTACTATATTTATTTAATATTATATGAATCCTATAAATAAATTTAAAAAACGCCAATTTGGATGCAATCAATTAGGTTAATTTCTCAGCGATTAAATTATATTTCAACAAAATAATATTTCAGGAACGCTAATCTTATCTGTTTCTACCAACAGAAACAATTTCAGAACAATGTGAGATGGTGTGTGTTCAAAATCCTCTTTCTTGTTGTTTTTGAGCTGTAACGACCCAATTTCAACGTCATCTCGCTGAGTCTACCTTTAAATGATAATGATAGTGGCACTGATAGCAGAAAGTGTGACAGACAGACAGTAGAATACATACCAACAGGTTCATGACAGTCGTTGCTGTGCTCTAGAAAAGCATCATGGCGTCTTCCACCCGGGCCAGCCAGTGACCGAGTGGTGATTCCTACGCCGTTGAACTCGTAGTCGTCTGTGTCCTCTGCCTCTCTGTCCTCCTCCTCCACCTTCATCTCAGACACCAGATACCGGGATTGTCGTCCTGCTGTCCCCTCAGAAGATCCAAAATGGCGTCCTCCTCCTAGTCCTCCAATCCCTTCAGATCCAAAATAGCGCCCTGTTCCTACGATCAATTCAGACCCAAAATGGTACCCTCCTAATCCTCCTATGCCTTCAGGAGATCCAAAATGGCGCCCTCCTCCAGTCCCCTCCACAGCGCGGTTTCTCCCCAGCACAGCATCCATCTCAGCGTAGTACCTGAAATTGCAGGGCTGGGAGTCGTCCTCGCTCATCAGCAGCTTGGCTCTGACGTAGTTGGCCTTGAGGGTCTTGACGCGGAGCCGGCACTGATGAGGGCTGCGTGAGAAGCCCAAGTCACACATGCGGGCTGAGAGGTGTTTGAAGACATGGCGGTTACGGACATTCTCTGCCAGGCTCTTCTGCACGCGCTCGTCACTCCAGGCACACAGCAACACCTGGGTCTCTTCCACCGTCCAGTTGACGGAGCGCTCGGCCTCTCGCTTTCCTGCAGGAAAGAGTATAGTACAGTTACAGTTATAGTAATGTTCAAACACGATGGCTGACTGTGGCAACACCTTATCAACATGTACAGGAGCTAGGTTTATACAGTGCAGAGGCTGGTGGGAAACTACATGTTTGACTCCGTTCCATTAATTCCATTCCAGCCATTACAATAAGCCCGTCCTCCTATAGCTCATCCCACCAGCCTCCCCTGATACAGTGGTACTAGCTGATATTACTGGACGTGTTGCGTCGAAGCAAATGACACTGAATTACAGGAAAACAGGTGTGTCTTAATTCCTGGCTGCAAAAGTGTGAAGCATGCAGACTACTGACGGTGCTAGAGTCCCTTAGTTATGAAGTCCCTTTAAATAACAAGCTAAAATCTCTCAAATGTTAGCTAGAATGTTTGGCAACAGTACCGTGACTGTTGACAATTATTTTTAAAGTACCTAGCTAGTTAGCTACTAAGCAAGAGTAGTTTCAGTTTGCTAACTAATATCAAAAACGGGCATATCAAGGCTATAAAACATGCGCATCTTCGATAACAAAGTGAAATCGAAGCATTGCCATGATGTCTAGCTAGCTAGCGCTTTCCTGACTTTGGCTAGCTTCACAGCACGTTATGAATGAGAGATGCATGTAACGTTAGCTATTTGTAAAACGTTAAAACATACAGCACCTTTTCATTAACTTACTTTTAGTAGAAGTTGTCACCGAGTTGATAATTGGAGGATTCATTTTTGCTTTCGTTGTAAACATCCACAGATAACGGTGTGGTTTCCTCTCTTCCGGTTTCAGAGTATTGTTTGCGTGACGCCACCAAGAGACAAGAGAACGTTTCATTTTTTTAATAATGTAAGAACTGAAAGCTACAATAGTAAATAGTCTATTGAATTCAATATTAAAATACCACATAAAATGTTCCCAAGTAAAGTATGTGATCAGGCAAAAATAAAGAAAAGACAAATGTTTTTACTCATCATAATGTATTAAAATTGCTCTCTCTCCTAATAAGACAATGTGAGAACAGTGTGTCTTGTAAAGCACTGGCTGGGTCTATGTGCATTCTCAGGCAGGCTGCTGGAAGCATTACACCCCGTGTGTGTGTGTACAGTTGAAGTCAGAAGTTTACATACACTTAGGTTGGAGTCATTAAAACTCGTTTTTCAACCACTCCACAAATGTCTTGTTAACAAACTATAGTTTTGGCAAGTCGGTTAGGACATCTACTTTGTGCATGACACAAGTAATTTTTCCAACAATTGTTTACAGACAGATTATTTCACTTATAAGAAGTCAGAAGTTGACTGTGCCTTTAAACAGCTTGGAAAATTCCAGAAAATGATGTCATGGCTTTAGAAGCTTCTGATAGGCTAATTGACATCATTTGAGTCTATTGGAGGTGTACCTGTGGATGTATTTCAAGGCCTACCTTCAAACTCAGTGCCTCTGCTTGACATCATGGGAAAATCAAAAGAAATCAGCTAAGACCTCAGAAATATATCCACAGTAAAACGAGTTCTATATCGACATAACCTGAAAGGCCGCTCAGCAAGGAAGAAGCCACTGCTCCAAAACCACCATAAAAATGCCAGACTACAGTTTGCAACTGCACATGGGGACAAAGATCGTACTTTTTGGAGAAATATCCTCTGGTCTGATGAAACAAAAATAGAACTGTTTTGCCATAATGACCATCGTTATGTTTGGAGGAAAAAGGGGGAGCTTGCAAGCCGAAGAACACCAACCCAACCGTGAAGCACGGGGGTGGCAGCATCATGCAGTGGGGGTGCTTTGCTGCAGGAGGGACTGGTGCACTTCACAAAATAGATGGCATCATGAGGAAGGAAAATGATGTGGATATATTGAAGCAACATCTCAAGACATCAGTCAGGAAGTTAAAGCTTGGTCGCAAATGGGTCTTCCAAATGGACAATGACCCGAAGCATACTTCCAAAGTTGTGGCAAAATGGCTTAAGGACAACAAAATCAAGGTATTGGAGTGGCCATCACAAAGCCCTGACCTCAATCCTATAGACAATTTGTGGGCAGAACTGAAAAAGCGTGTGCGAGCAAGGAGGCCTAAAAACCTGACTCAGTTACACCAGCTCTGTCAGGAGGCCTATTCCCCCTCAGGAGACTGAAAAGATTTGGCATGGGTCCTCAGATCCTCAAAAAGTTCTACAGCTGCACCATCGAGAGCATCCTGACTGGTTGCATCACCGCCTGGTATGGCAACTGCTCGGCCTCCGACCGCAAGGCACTACAGAGGGTAGTGCGTACGGCCCAGTACATCACTGGGGCCAAGCTTCCTGCCATCCAGGACCTCTATACCAGGCGGTGTCAGAGGAAGGCCCTCAAAATTGTCAAAGACTCCAGCCACCCTAGTCATAGACTGTTCTCTCTGCTACCGCACGGCAAGCGGTACCGGAGTGCCAAGTCTAGGTCCAAAATACTTCTCAACAGCTTCTACCACCAAGCCATAAGACTCATGAACAGCTAATCATGGCTACCTGGACTATTTGCACTGCCCCCCCCACCCCCACCCCATCTTTTTACGCTGCTGCTACTCTGTTAATTATTTATGAAT
>NW_028163826.1:187500-277500 GCF_964263955.1 Coregonus lavaretus | reverse complement strand
CTGGTCTGTGGGCCCTGGTCTCTGGGCCCTGGTCTGTGGGCCCTGGTCTCTGGGCCCTGGTCTGTGGGCCTGGTCTGTGGGCCCTGGTCTCTGGGCCCTGGTCTCTGGGCCCTGGTCTGTGGGCCCTGGTCTCTGGGCCCTGGTCTGTGGGCCCTGGTCTCTGGGCCCTGGTCTCTGGGCCCTGGTCTCTGGGCCCTGGTCAACTGTAGTGCACTAAAGGGAATAGAGGATGGTGCGATGACGCAAAAGCGTAAAAATTGAGCTAAGTACAGACCAACGTCTCCTGAGTACAGACCAACGTCTCCTGAGTACAGACCAACGTCTCCTGAGTACAGACCTTCGGTCAATCCTACAAACCTTCGGTCAAATCCTTCATCTCCTGGTTACCTACCTTCGCCTCCTGAATAAAACCAAGTAAAATGACCTATAAATCTACTGGCTCCCTTGACAACCTTGAGTCAGTCGGGAGTAGTGAGTACTCTGAAGCATGACGTACCCGCAGCAACATGTGTGGTAGACACTTCCAGCGTGACTTTGGACCGGTAGGAGTGACTTTGGACCGGTAGGAGTGACTTTGGACCGGTAGGAGTAATTTTGGACCGGTAGGAGTGACTTTGGACCGGTAGGAGTGAGATTTTTTGGAAAAGGGGATTCCTGCTTTTTGGCCGTCCCATACGTTGTTTCAGGCTGGGTAAAGGACAAACTGGGAGCTGCGCAACACGCGTCTCGGTGTCACGACTTCCGCCCTCCCCCCTCCTGGTTCGGAGCAGGCTTCGGCGTTCGTCGTCACCGGAGTACTAGCTACTGCCGATCCCATTCTCATCACTCCACTTGTCATGTCTTGTCAATCACACACACCTGGTGCTCATTTCCCCTAATTAGTACGTGTATAAGTGTTCCCCTTGTCTTTGTGAGTGAATGTTTGTTGTGAGAGCTACTATTCTTAGTGTTTATGCCAAGGTGGATGTTTTCCCTTGTTAGTTTCGTTTTGACGCACGGTGCGTTTGATTTATGTAAACGGAATAAACTCTGGACTTCGGAACTCTGGACTTCCTGCGCCTGACTCGTCACACTCGGGGTTCAACCAGTGTGGTGCTTTGCTCTCCAGCGGGGCACCGCTCAAAGGAGTGATCAGTGGGGTAGCGTGTAGAGCTGGATCAAATGAAAAATAATATTCCTGGTGTTTGTGACGTCCGCCGTTTGGTGAGACGTAGACCCGGTGGCAATGGAGAGACTGTGAGAATACCCTGTCTGTCTCGTTGAGGTTACAGACCATGTAGCTCGGACTAAGACCCCCTAGACATAACGGGTCAGGTTACAGACCATGTAGCTCGGACTAAGACCCCCTAGACATAACGGGTCAGGTTACAGACCATGTAGCTCGGACTAAGACCCCCTAGACATAACGAGTCAGGTTACAGACCATGTAACCAGGACTAAGACCCCCTAGACATAACGAGTCAGGTTACAGACCATGTAACCAGGACTAAGACCCCCTAGACATAACGAGTCAGGTTACAGACCATGTAGCTCGGACTAAGACCCCCTAGACATAACGAGTCAGGTTACAGACCATGTAGCTCGGACTAAGACCCCCTAGACATAACGGGTCAGGTTACAGACCATGTAGCTCGGACTAAGACCCCCTAGACATAACGGGTCAGGTTACAGACCATGTAGCTCGGACTAAGACCCCCTAGACATAACGAGTCAGGTTACAGACCATGTAGCTCGGACTAAGACCCCCTAGACATAACGGGTCAGGTTACAGACCATGTAGCTCGGACTAAGACCCCCTAGACATAACGAGTCAGGTTACAGACCATGTAGCTCGGACTAAGACCCCCTAGACATAACGGGTCAGGTTACAGACCATGTAGCTCGGACTAAGACCCCCTAGACATAACGAGTCAGGTTACAGACCATGTAGCTCGGACTAAGACCCCCTAGACATAACGAGTCAGGTTACAGACCATGTAGCTCGGACTAAGACCCCCTAGACATAACGAGTCAGGTTACAGACCATGTAGCTCGGACTAAGACCCCCTAGACATAACGAGTCAGGTTACAGACCATGTAGCTCGGACTAAGACCCCCTAGACATAACGAGTCAGGTTACAGACCATGTAGCTCGGACTAAGACCCCCTAGACATAACGGGTCAGGTTACAGACCATGTAGCTCGGACTAAGACCCCCTAGACATAACGAGTCAGGTTACAGACCATGTAGCTCGGACTAAGACCCCCTAGACATAACGAGTCAGGTTACAGACCATGTAGCTCGGACTAAGACCCCCTAGACATAACGAGTCAGGTTACAGACCATGTAGCTCGGACTAAGACCCCCTAGACATAACGAGTCAGGTTACAGACCATGTAGCTCGGACTAAGACCCCCTAGACATAACGGGTCAGGTTACAGACCATGTAGCTCGGACTAAGACCCCCTAGACATAACGGGTCAGGTTACAGACCAGTAAGTGCGGCAAAATCAGTAGGCTAGTTATTGGTTTTGTAACAATGGCTCATCCTCTATGGCTCGGTTGACGATTGTAACGGCAGCGTTGTGGGTTCGATTCCCGGGGGCCACCCACACATAAAATGTATGCACGCATGACTAAGTTTTTTTTTGGATCGAAGCGTCTGCTAAATGGCTTTCTTTAATCTATTATCCACATCAAGGTCTTTGTGAAACCAAACAAGCTATCACATTCACTCACAGTGCATCTCTGTACAGTCCAGAGCCGCAGAATGATAAGATCTCTATGGCCACATATCCCTTTATACAGCTCTTGGAATTATATATTTGGGATTATTATCATAATGCTCAGTAAATAACAGGCCTTCAAGCCCCAAAAACATCCCTTGTATTCGTTCCCATTCCAATCATGACTTCCACGTATTCTATTGGAGCCCCAGCTGTCTATAATAACCACGTATGTCATCGTACTATTTGGATTTCCATATTTGGGGTTCTCGTAGGCACATATCTCATACTGTCATGATAAACAATAGGGCTTACGTTCCCTTGGTTCAATCCGTACTTCCACGTATTCTATTGGAGCCCCAGCTGTCTATAGATATGGCTCTGTATGTCACCATTTGGAATTCCTTTACTTTTGTCTCAGCTGTTCTTAGTTCCAGAACAGGAAAAGTTCCAGAACTAACAGGAAGTGGAGTCTAAAAGATGAACAAAGAGATTCTAAGCTTCTCCGTGATAGGTAGGTGTACTGCTTTGGCCTGGCAGTCACCCGTCCCATGCATTTCTCATTCGCAAGGAAATAAATCACATTCCAACCTTCTTCAAAGTTCCTGAAAGCCAAGTAGCAAATTTCCTAGTTAGGTTGTGTTACATCAGAGGACCAGCTATTGTTTACATTGAATCAGGTCAGTACGGTCTAGTGAGGAATTACCTACTGGCCGTACAGAAAGCAGTTACAATAAAACTGGTTACATCACAGCCTGGGTCAGCAAGGGAGTACTGTGCCTGGAGAGAGACGTCTAACTGACTGGCAGAATGGATGGTTAGATGAATGAATCTTACTTTATTTTCCAGGATTTGATACCTGCAGTCATGCAGTTCCCGGGTTCACTTCCCGCCAGAATTGTCCAGTCAGACCTGGGATTCGAAATGGCAACCCTATGGTCACTGGCCCACTTCCCTTGTGGCTACCTTTCCCCATCAATTAGTTAATGAATGATTAATTTCCCTCCTCACAGTGTGGGTCAAGCATGGTGGACCTCAGACAATTACCCAACTTTTAAACGGGTCATTGTCTATCACCAGCCACATCAAGACTAGTGTTTCCCCACAGTGTGGGACGCAGTGTGTTCCAATCGTTTTTTTTTCGATTTATCCTTCTCAAATGGTGTTTAACCCTCTCTGTCCTCTGTCTGCCCTCTGTAAATCATTCTTGCTTGTCTTTTACAATTGGGAGAACCCCCCCCCCCCCCCCCCCCAACCCGCACCCCTCCCCACAACACAAATGCCAACCCACCCCACATCCCTGGAGTTCTGAGGAATGAAGCCCACCTAACTCACCATGGCAACACCATTTGGGTGACCGGAGTTTGCCTGCTTGTCTAACTCACTCCAGTCTGTTGTTCCAGCCCAGATGAGCCCCCCACATTTACTTCTGGTAAACTGATACCGACCACACAGGAGGATCTCCTAGCCTAGCTCTCCTCGCCTCCATCCCCCACTGGTGTCAATCCAACCTGGACTCAGGGGGGTAGACTTAACATAGTAAAATATAAATTAGAGACATTACAATGAATATCATATGTTATGTTTCGTATGGTATGTATTCATTTGTGGATGTCCATCATCCGTTTTGTATGATATGTTCTGAATTACAATTCATACAATATGTTTACGAATTGCAATTCGTACAATATGTTATGAATTTGCTAAACATATATGTTACGAATTCCCAATTTGTTGTGGCTAATGTTAGCTAGGTGGCTAGATGGCTAACATTAATGTTAGCTAGGTGGCTAGATGGCTAACATTAATGTTAGCTAGGTGGCTAGATGGCTAACATTAATGTTAGCTAGGTGGCTAGATGGCTAACATTAATGTTAGCTAGGTGGCTAACATTAGCCAGGCTAGGGGTTAGGGTTAAGGTTTAGGGTAAGGGAGTTAGGTTCAAGGGTTAAGGTTAGGGTTAGGGGAAGGGTTAGGGGAAGGGTTAGGGGAAGGGTTAAGGTTAGGGTTAGGGGAAGGGTTAGGGGAAGGGTTAGGGGAAGGGTTAGGGGAAGGGTTAAGGTTAGGGTTAGGGGAAGGGGAAGGGTTAGCTAAAATGCAAAGGAGCTAGAAAGTAGTAAGTAGTTGCAAAGTTGCTAAAACGCTCAAGTTGTCCGTGATGAGATTCGAACACGCAACCTTTGGGTTATTAGACGTTCACGTTGTACACCACCCAACGTTTTGATAACCGTGTAAATCTCTCTCGGACAAGGTTACTTTTATCAATATATATATCTATATATATATATAAGTCTACACGAAACACAGCCCTTATTAGTGTTTCTAAAATCCCCTATGGGAAAAATGAATGGTGGAAAAACGATTGGAACCGTTTTTCCCCGTTTGACCGCTTGGTTGAATGGGTATTATGAATCTGTGGTACTCTATGGAGCTGGGGAACAGAAGTGTCCGGTGCGAGAGAGGCAGGTTGAGGTTACCAGGGTTAGAGCAGAGCAGAGGGTGCCGTATGCTGAGGCTGGGAAGAAAGTAGAGGAAGATGGGGTCAAGGGGGAGGGATCCTGAGAGGAGTGGTGAGAGTAGTAGATCTGTATCAGTACAGAGGGATAGGCCAACGAGTGATATATGCTTCAGTAAGATTGGCTTTTTAGGGTTCATAGCAATGGTTATCAACTGTACCGCAGGGATGGAACTTAAGTCGCAGAAAATAGAGGTTGTGGTGGCAGCTGCAGAGAAGTATTTGGGTGTACGAGATTTGAGGTCAGAGGAGTTACAGGGTGTGTTGAGGGGTGGAGAACTCCCAGGCCATTGGCCTGAATTAAGAACAGATACGTTTAAATCGTGGAATAGGGTGGTAGGTTTTTAATGAGTGAGAGTTAGATGGCAGGTATCTTTTTCTTTTTTTACCCCAGTCTAGTTGGTGGCGCTAATGCAATATTTATTGGATGCAAACCGGCGTTAAACCTCATCGAAGAAGAAGATTCTAAATCCACATGAGGCCAAGATGGCTTCTAAGTCCTTTCCTCTCATTTTGTGACTTGGAAAAGCTTTGCTTGTGTGTTTTTACAATGTTTATCACTTACTCAGTGCTTAATTTGTAAAATCGGGAGGTGCTGGAACAAAAAGTGAGTGTGAGGGGGGGTGACCTGGGGAGCATGAGGAAGAAAAAAAAAATCACCTTTATAATAAAGCATTGCATTCATATCATCGCATTTCCATAGTGGCATAGAGCAGTAGAGTTGAGGCGCTTACAGAAGTTGCACATATGGGGAACATTTTTAGTAGCTTAGGGTCTAGGAAGATGTTGGACTTTTATAAGCGCATTTCATGCAATTCTACATCATTTTACATGACTGGGGACCTCAGCAGGTCGTGTGTTCAATCCTAGCGCTGTTACAGTGAGGCAGGCTGCCGGTGTGTGTTGGGGCTGAGGACGACTCTGAGGGTCGTGTGTTCAATCCGAGCGCTAGACTAAACCCTTCAGCTACTACAGCTCTCTCCATTTCCCAGCTCTTTCCCAAATCTTAACCCTTAACCAATCAGAATGAATACCTACATTGAACCTTAACCCCGAACCTTAACCCTTAACTTAACCTAAAACTAACAGTAGAAAGGATTGCAGTTTGACTGAGAATGTTGGGGTTTGGTTTGGTTTTTTTCACAGAGTTGAGGTAACAATGCCTTAACTTAACCATGTCACCCATAGACGTTTATCCCCCCCTATAAAAATGTTGGATTCTGAAGTTAATTTGTGTAGTGTAAACAGGATTAATCCCAGACACGCTGTTTTCTACAGGGCTTCCTATGTACACACACACACATACACACACACACACACACTGGGGCCCGTCAGTAAAGTCAATCAGAGAGACACGGTCATGTGTCCGTCTGCGTTGTCTGGGGCAGAGAGACACTGCTGAGACACTGCGGTGTCTAGACACTAGTCTAACGGAAGGAAACGACCGATGGGAAAACATGCTGACAAAAGAGGGAGGGAGGAAGAGCGAAGTGGAAAGAGAGGGCTACGAAGGGCACGTCCGAACTGGGTGTTCACAGTTCAACAAACCTCTGCTAAAGTAGTGTTCAGTCAGACAGACTGATAAAGTCATATCCATACCCAGAGAACCTTGCTACTACATTAACGTAAATTATACATCTGCTTTGTGTACAGGTACAGTATACAATAGTTGCTGTTAATCCTGGAAGCAATGTTAGACAAAGATTCATCTCGGCCCCTACAGCTGTAGGATCTTCATTTGATCACCCCTGTTGCAGGAGAACCTTCCTGCAATGCAGGAAATATAAAAAGAATTGTGGTGCATTTGAGGTTTTAAAAATGCTTCTGGAGTTAGTAATTTCCACTTTTTAAAAGGTCAGACCTGATTTTCCCTTATGAAATTTTTTATTAACCCCTACACATTTCCTGTTGCTGTAGGATTATATTTCCTGCTGTAGAAAACTGGCTCAAATTAAGATCCGACATCTGTAGAACCAAATCAGCTACTGTGACGAGAGACTAGAGGACTAGCTGAAATGACGCCTCTACCAATCAGAGAGAAGATAACTATTCCCTGGTCAGTAGAGTCTCAGGTGGGCGTGGTTTATTGTGACGGGGGAGGGGGGGAGGGGTGTGTTCTGGGTCATCACTAGGCCCATTCCCAAGCCCAGATGGACAGGGGGGGGGGTGGGGGGGGGGGGAGGGGCGTGGGGGGGCGGGGTCATCACTAGGCCCATTCCCAAGCCCAGATGGACGGGGGAAGGGGGAGGGGCGTGGGGGGGCGGGGTCATCACTAGGCCCATTCCCAAGCCCAGATGGACAGGGGGGGGGGATCTAGGATGGAAAAGGAGGGGAGGGGTGAGGCTGGTTGTTGGTCAAAGACCTTGTCTGGTTGTTGTCCCTTTGCTTCCTCCTCTTCCTCGAGTCACCCCTCCCCTTCCCTCCTCCCCTCTTCCTACACCACTCTCACACACTTATCCGGCCACTTCAGCTAATTCTGTCCTCTCCCAGACCAGACCAGACCAGACCAGTGGCATCAGGGCTCCACAGCTAATGGCACTTTGTTTTGTAGACACTGGGGGGCTGGTGTGTGTGTGTGTGTGTGTGTGTGTGTGTGTGTGTGGTTATCCCACTGGCTATAAGGTGAATGCACCAATTTGTAAGCCGCTCTGGATAAGAGCATCTGCTAAATGACGTAAATGTAAATGTGTGTGTGTGTGTGTGTGTGTGTGTGTGTGTGGCTCCGGTTAATTAATATTAATGTCATGATAGATTCACCACCTGTTTACCTCTGTCTAATGGTAAAGTGGTATTCTTTGCCTTTTAACCCTGATTGGAATGATTTTAGTATCTTATTTTAAACTGTTGGTGTTGGGCTAGTGAGGGTGTGGTAATTTAAACTGTTGGTGTTGGGCTAGTGAGGGTGTAGTTGGTGTTGGGCTAGTGAGGGTGTAGTTGGTGTTGGGCTAGTGAGGGTGTAGTAATTTAAACTGTTGGTGTTGGGCTAGTGAGGGTGTAGTTGGTGTTGGGCTAGTGAGGGTGTAGTTGGTGTTGGGCTAGTGAGGGTGTAGTTGGTGTTGGGCTAGTGAGGGTGTAGTATTTTAAACTGTTGGTGTTGGGCTAGTGAGGGTGTAGTATTTTAAACTGTTGGTGTTGGGCTAGTGAGGGTGTAGTTGGTGTTGGGCTAGTGAGGGTGTGGTAATTTAAACTGTTGGTGTTGGGCTAGTGAGGGTGTAGTTGGTGTTGGGCTAGTGAGGGTGTAGTATTTTAAACTGTTGGTGTTGGGCTAGTGAGGGTGTAGTATTTTAAACTGTTGGTGTTGGGCTAGTGAGGGTGTAGTTGGTGTTGGGCTAGTGAGGGTGTGGTAATGTAAACTGTTGGTGTTGGGCTAGTGAGGGTGTGGTAATGTAAACTGTTGGGGTTGGGCTAGTGAGGGTGTAGTATTTTAAACTGTTGGGGTTGGGCTAGTGAGGGTGTGGTAATGTAAACTGTTGGTGTTGGGCTAGTGAGGGTGTAGTATTTTAAACTGTTGGGGTTGGGCTAGTGAGGGTGTGGTAATGTAAACTGTTGGTGTTGGGCTAGTGAGGGTGTAGTATTTTAAACTGTTGGTGTTGGGCTAGTGAGGGTGTGGTAATTTAAACTGTTGGTGTTGGGCTAGTGAGGGTGTGGTAATTTAAACTGTTGGTGTTGGGCTAGTGAGGGTGTGGTAATTTAAACTGTTGGTGTTGGGCTAGTGAGGGTGTGGTAATGTAAACTGTTGGTGTTGGGCTAGTGAGGGTGTGGTAATTTAAACTTTTGGGGTTGGGCTAGTGAGGGTGTGGTAATGTAAACTGTTGGTGTTGGGCTAGTGAGGGTGTGGTAATTTAAACTGTTGGTGTTGGGCTAGTGAGGGTGTGGTAATTTAAACTGTTGGTGTTGGGCTAGTGAGGGTGTAGTTGGTGTTGGGCTAGTGAGGGTGTGGTAATGTAAACTGTTGGTGTTGGGCTAGTGAGGGTGTGGTAATGTAAACTGTTGGTGTTGGGCTAGTGAGGGTGTGGTAATTTAAACTTTTGGGGTTGGGCTAGTGAGGGTGTGGTAATGTAAACTGTTGGTGTTGGGCTAGTGAGGGTGTGGTAATTTAAACTGTTGGTGTTGGGCTAGTGAGGGTGTGGTAATTTAAACTGTTGGTGTTGGGCTAGTGAGGGTGTAGTTGGTGTTGGGGTAGTGAGGGTGTAGTTGGTGTTGGGCTAGTGAGGGTGTGGTAATGTAAACTGTTGGTGTTGGGCTAGTGAGGGTGTGTGTCACACCCTGGTTCTGGGACTCATTATGTTGAGCCAGGGTGTGTGCATTCTAGGTGTTTATTTCAATGTTGGTAGTTCTGTTGTGTCTATTTCTAGGTTGTTGTATGTTTGTATTGAGTGACTCCCAATCGGAGGTAACGAGTGTCAGCTGTCGGCTCGTTATCTCTGATTGGGAGCCATATTTATACTGTGTGTTTTCACCTTGGGGTTGTGGGTTTTTGTTCCGTGACGGTATGTTTAACCGTGGACTTCACGAATCGTGTTTTGTTTATATTTAGGAACTTTAATTAAATAAAGTCATGTTTATTTCACACGCTGCGCCTTGGTCTACTACTCCTTACCCAGACGATCGTGACAGAAAAACCCACCATCAAAGGACCAAGCAGCGTGTCCAGGAGTCGGCAGCCTGGATGTGGGAGCAGCGTCGGAGGGACGAGAGGCACCCCCAAGAAATTTTTAGGGGGGGGCACAGGGCATGGACGACGGGGCTGACGGAGGCAGAGAAGGGGCGAATTCAAAAGGCCACCAGGTTACGGGGGCTACTGGTCAAAGTAGGGAGAGGAGATGTAGAGGCACGGCGAGTGGTACTGGGGTGTATTACCAGTCCGGTCCGGCCCGTTCCAGTTCCCGGGGTAGAGCCAGTGGTGTGTGTCCCCAGTACGGTCCGGCCTGTTACGACCCCTCGCACCAAATGGACGGTGCGCGTCGCCAGCCCAGCCCGGCCTGTCCCTGCTCTACGCACTAAGCCTACGGGGTGCGTCGTCAGCCCTGTCCGGCCCAGTCCTGCTCCCCGCACCAAGTCTACGGTGTGCGTCGACAGCCCTGCCAGACCTGTTCCTGCCACCCGCACCAAGTCTACGGTGCGCGTCGCCAGCCCGGTCCGGCCTGTTCCTGCCACCCGCACCAAGTCTACGGTGTGCGTCGCCAGCCCGACCCGGCCTGTTCCTGCCACTCGCACCAAACCTACGGTGCGCGTCGCCAGCCCGGTCCGGCCTGTTCCTGCCACCCGCACCAAGTCTACGGTGTGCGTCGCCAGCCCGACCCGGCCTGTTCCGGCCACTCGCACCAAACCTACGGTGCGCGTCGCCAGCCCGGCCCGGCCTGTTCCTGCCACTCGCACCAAGCCTACGGTGCGCGTCGCCAGCCCGGCCCGGTTGGTGTTGGGCTAGTGAGGGTGTGGTAATTTAAACTGTTGGTGTTGGGCTAGTGAGGGTGTAGTAATTACCACAAGGTTATGGCTAATTTATTTTCTTAAAAATTCGATTTTAATCCTAACCTTAAACCCTAACCTTAACCACACTGCTAACTTTATGCCTAACCCTAACCTTAAATTAATTTTTAAAAAAAAAATGTTTTCATGAATTTTTGGAATATAGCCCAATTTTTGACTTTGTGCCTGAAAACCAAAATAAAGTCCTGAGCGGCTGCAGGGAGGACAGTCATCAGTCACATACCACAGACGCCCTGTCATCCAGGACACTGTCAAGGCGGCCCCAGTCCATCTACTAACGGCTCTTTTCATTGCCATTGGCACTACCAAGGGCTCTAGAATCGATTAGATGCGGTTGTTTTGGCGGTGTAGGAGGTTAAACTGTGAAAACCACCAGCGGATGCAACTAAAAACCACCCTGGATTTTATAATCCGACAGATCCCACGCAGCCACGTTACAAGGTCAAACACTCAAATGTGTGACGTTCTATTGTCTACACTTCGATCAGACTGACAGGCCATAAATGCCCCCCCCCCCCGTCCAAATTAACATGACAACATGCATTAGACTCTACTTTATATCGCCGTTTTTAACTTCTAACGCGGTAGGGATAATAACTATTTTATCTTTTTTTAGTTAATGCTCAATCTGATTAAATTGAGGTCTAAGTATTTCATTTACATTTACATTTAGCAGACACTCTTATCCAGAGCGACTTACATGAGCAATTAGGGTTAAGTGCCTTGCTCAAGGGCACATCGACAGATTTTTTCACCTAGTCGGCTCTGGGATTAGAACCAGCGACCTTTCGGTTACTGGCACAACGCTCTTAACCACTAAGCTACCTGCCGCCCTAAGTTGTTTCTTTTAATTCGGTAAAGCATGTAGCTAGTTCTTTTTTCAGACGTTAGTCTGTATATTTGACGTTTGATGAATCATACAGATTATTTACTCTAAGCGTTCATTACCTTTTTATCATGTATGTACACTGAGTGTATAAAAAATTAGGAACACCTTCCTAATATTGAGTTGCACCCCTGTTTGCCCTCAGAACAGCCTCAATTAGTCGGGGCATGGACTCTACAAGGGGTTCGAAAGCATTCCACAGGGATGCTGGCCCATGTTGACTCCAATACTTCCCACAGTTATGTTCAAGTTGGCTGGTAGTGGATCTCTACTCCGAATAGCTCGTTCCATCTCATACAGAGATGCTCAATTAGATTGTGATCTGTTGACTGGGCGGGCCCACTGCAGTAAACTGAATTCACTGTCATGTTCATGGGACCATTCCTGGACAATCCTAGCCTTGTGGCATGCGGCATTATCCTGCTGAAAGAAAAAAAAACCCATTGGCAGATGGATAGACTGCTGCCATGAAGGGATGCATCTGATTGGAATTGATGTTCAGATATTCTGTGGCATTCAAACGTTGCTCCACTTTTATCAAGGGGCCCAAGGGACACCACCACCCCACCACCCCACCACCCCACCACACCACCACCCCACCACCCCACCACACCACCACACCACCACCCCACCACCCCACCACACCACCACACCACACCACCACACCACCACACCACCACACCACCACACCACCACACCACCACACCAGCTCCAGTGTTGACACGCGGCATGATGGGTTGCATGTACTCGTGGTTTTCTCCAAACCCTAGTCCTCCCATCAGCGTGAAACAGCAGGAACTGGGATTCATCAGACCAGGCAATGTTTTTTCCAATTCTCCAGTGTCCAGTGTTTTTCGTTCCTTAGCCCCACTGCAACCGCAGTTTCTTGTTTTTAGCTGAAAGAAGTGGAACTCTGTATGGTCGTTGGCTGCCATTCCCCATTTGTGTCAAGGTACGACGAGTTGTGCATTCTTTTATGGGTCTTTGGGCACCAATGCTGTACTGGACTGTCAGTTGACTAACTGTACCCCGTCTGTTGCTCTGTTGACTAACTGTAGCCCGTCTGTTGCTCTGTTGACTAACTGTAGCCCGTCTGTTGCTCTGTTGACTAACTGTAGCCCGTCTGTTGCTCTGTTGACTAACTGTACCCCGTCTGTTGCTCTAAACAACTTGTGTCAGCCTCCTTCTGTCCTCTTTCATCAATGACCCGTTTTCGACCACTGGTCTACCGTTGGCTGGATGTCCTTTTGGGTGGTGGACCGTTCTTGATACACACAGGAAACTGTTGAGCGTGAAAAACCCAGCAGCGTTGCAGTTTTTTGACACATTCAAACCGGTGCGCCTGGCACCTACTACCATACCCTGTTCAAAGGCACTTAAATCTTTTGTCTTGCCCATTCACCCTCTGAATGGCACACATACAGTACACAATTGTCTCTAGGCTCAAAAATCCTTTCTTTAACCTGTCTTCTCCCCTTCATCTACACTGATTGAAGTGGATTTCACTAGTGACATCAATAAGGGATCATAACGTTCACCTGGTCAGGCTGTCACGGAAAGAGCAGGTGTTCTTAATGTTTTGTACACACAGTGTATATTAATAGAACCATTAACAACAGGACCTCTATACCAGACAGTGGTCAAACATCCTTTGTCTTTGAGTCATCTTGTGTGTAGTGTGTGTTTGTGTTTGTGTTTTTGTGTTTGTGTGTGTGTGTTTGTGTGTGTGTGTGTGTGTGTGTGTGGTGTGTGTGTGTGTGTGTGTGTGTGTATGTTGTGTGTCTGTGTGTGTGTGTGTGTGTGTGTGTGTGTGTGTGTGTGTGTTTGTGGTATGTTGTGTGTATGTTGTGTGTCTGTTTGTGTGTGTGTGTGTGTGTGTGTGTGTGTGTGTGTGTGTGTGTGTGTGTGTGTGTTCCCCATCCATCAGGGGTGACCCCAGCCGTCCGTTGTGCCAGCTTGACTAGTCATGTGTCCCTGCAGTAGAGTCCCGCTATTGTTAATTGATTATTGATTTATTTAACCTTTATTTAACCAGCTAAGGTGGATGAAGACGGCCGTCAGTCACTCAGTGGTACATCACTGGACAGATGCAAGAGAAAACAATTCAATGTGGTCACCGACCTGACTAATAACCAATCTCTAATCTGTTTACATAATCACAGCTGACCGGCTGGGCTGACTAACTACCAATCTCTAATCTGTTTACATAATCACAGCTGACCAGCTGGGCACCCTCTCTCCCTCCTCTCATCCCAACCTCTCTACGTCCTCTCATCCCAACCTCTCTACCTCCTCTCATCCCAACCTCTCTACCTCCTCTCATCCCAACCTCTCTACCTCCTCTCATCCCAACCTCTCTACCTCCTCTCATCCCAACCTCTCTCCCTCCTCTCATCCCAACCTCTCTACGTCCTCTCATCCCAACCTCTCTCCCTCCTCTCATCCCAACCTCTCTCCCTCCTCTCATCCCAACCTCTCTCCCTCCTCTCATCCCAACCTCTCTACGTCCTCTCATCCCAACCTCTCTACCTCCTCTCATCCCAACCTCTCTCCCTCCTCCCATCCCAACCTCTCTCCCTCCTCTCATCAAAACCTCTCTACGTCCTCTCATCCCAACCTCTCTACCTCCTCTCATCCCAACCTCTCTCCCTCCTCTCATCCCAACCTCTCTACCTCCTCTCATCCCAACCTCTCTACCTCCTCTCATCCCAACCTCTCTACCTCCTCTCATCCCAACCTCTCTACCTCCTCTCATCCCAACCTCTCTACCTCCTCTCATCCCAACCTCTCTCCCTCCTCTCATCCCAACCTCTCTACCTCCTCTCATCCCAACCTCTCTACCTCCTCTCATCCCAACCTCTCTACCTCCTCTCATCCCAACCTCTCTACCTCCTCTCATCCCAACCTCTCTACCTACTCTCATCCCAACCTCTCTCCCTCCTCTCATCCCAACCTCTCTACCTCCTCTCATCCCAACCTCTCTACCTCCTCTCATCCCAACCTCTCTACCTCCTCTCATCCCAACCTCTCTACCTCCTCTCATCCCAACCTCTCTACCTCCTCTCATCCCAACCTCTCTACCTCCTCTCATCCCAACCTCTCTCCCTCCTCTCATCCCAACCTCTCTACCTCCTCTCATCCCAACCTCTCTTCCTCCTCTCATCCCAACCTCTCTACCTCCTCTCATCCCAACCTCTCTGCCTCCTCTCATCCCAACCTCTCTACATCCTCTCATCCCAACCTCTCTACCTCCTCTCATCCCAACCTCTCTACCTCCTCTCATCACAACCTCTCTACCTCCTCTCATCCCAACCTCTCTACCTCCTCTCATCCCAACCTCTCTCCCTCCTCTCATCCCAACCTCTCTACCTCCTCTCATCCCAACCTCTCTACCTCCTCTCATCCCAACCTCTCTACCTCCTCTCATCCCAACCTCTCTACCTCCTCTCATCCCAACCTCTCTCCCTCCTCTCATCCCAACCTCTCTACGTCCTCTCATCCCAACCTCTCTCCCTCCTCTCATCCCAACCTCTCTCCCTCCTCTCATCCCAACCTCTCTCCCTCCTCTCATCCCAACCTCTCTACGTCCTCTCATCCCAACCTCTCTACCTCCTCTCATCCCAACCACTCTCCCTCCTCCCATCCCAACCTCTCTCCCTCCTCTCATCAAAACCTCTCTACGTCCTCTCATCCCAACCTCTCTACCTCCTCTCATCCCAACCTCTCTCCCTGCTCTCATCCTAACCTCTCTACCTCCTCTCATCCCAACCTCTCTACCTCCTCTCATCCCAACCTCTCTACCTCCTCTCATCCCAACCTCTCTACCTCCTCTCATCCCAACCTCTCTACCTCCTCTCATCCCAACCTCTCTACCTCCTCTCATCCCAACCTCTCTACCTCCTCTCATCCCAACCTCTCTCCCTCCTCTCATCCCAACCTCTCTACCTCCTCTCATCCCAACCTCTCTACCTCCTCTCATCCCAACCTCTCTACCTCCTCTCATCCCAACCTCTCTACCTCCTCTCATCCCAACCTCTCTACCTCCTCTCATCCCAACCTCTCTACCTCCTCTCATCCCAACCTCTCTCCCTCCTCTCATCCCAACCTCTCTACCTCCTCTCATCCCAACCTCTCTTCCTCCTCTCATCCCAACCTCTCTACCTCCTCTCATCCCAACCTCTCTGCCTCCTCTCATCCCAACCTCTCTACATCCTCTCATCCCAACCTCTCTACCTCCTCTCATCCCAACCTCTCTACCTCCTCTCATCACAACCTCTCTACCTCCTCTCATCCCAACCTCTCTACCTCCTCTCATCCCAACCTCTCTCCCTCCTCTCATCCCAACCTCTCTACCTCCTCTCATCCCAACCTCTCTACCTCCTCTCATCCCAACCTCTCTACCTCCTCTCATCCCAACCTCTCTCCCTCCTCTCATCCCAACCTCTCTACCTCCTCTCATCCCAACCTCTCTTCCTCCTCTCATCCCAACCTCTCTACCTCCTCTCATCCCAACCTCTCTGCCTCCTCTCATCCCAACCTCTCTACATCCTCTCATCCCAACCTCTCTCCCTCCTCTCATCCCAACCTCTCTACGTCCTCTCATCCCAACCTCTCTACCTCCTCTCATCCCAACCTCTCTCCCTCCTCCCATCCCAACCTCTCTCCCTCCTCTCATCAAAACCTCTCTACGTCCTCTCATCCCAACCTCTCTACCTCCTCTCATCCCAACCTCTCTCCCTCCTCTCATCCCAACCTCTCTACCTCCTCTCATCCCAACCTCTCTACCTCCTCTCATCCCAACCTCTCTACCTCCTCTCATCCCAACCTCTCTACCTCCTCTCATCCCAACCTCTCTCCCTCCTCTCATCCCAACCTCTCTACCTCCTCTCATCCCAACCTCTCTACCTCCTCTCATCCCAACCTCTCTACCTCCTCTCATCCCAACCTCTCTACCTCCTCTCATCCCAACCTCTCTACCTCCTCTCATCCCAACCTCTCTCCCTCCTCTCATCCCAACCTCTCTACCTCCTCTCATCCCAACCTCTCTTCCTCCTCTCATCCCAACCTCTCTACCTCCTCTCATCCCAACCTCTCTGCCTCCTCTCATCCCAACCTCTCTACATCCTCTCATCCCAACCTCTCTACCTCCTCTCATCCCAACCTCTCTCCCTCCTCTCATCCCAACCTCTCTCCCTCCTCTCATCCCAACCTCTCTACCTCCTCTCATCCCAACCTCTCTACCTCCTCTCATCCCAACCTCTCTACCTCCTCTCATCCCAACCTCTCTACCTCCTCTTATCCCAACCTCTCTACCTCCTCTCATCCCAACCTCTCTACCTCCTCTCATCCCAACCTCTCTACCTCCTCTCATTCCAACCTCTCTACGTCCTCTCATCCCAACCTCTCTATCTCCTCTCATCCCAACCTCTCTACCTCCTCTCATCCCAACCTCTCTCCCTCCTCTCATCCCAACCTCTCTACCTCCTCTCATCCCAACCTCTCTACCTCCTCTCATCCCAACCTCTCTACATCCTCTCATCCCAAACTCTCTGCCTCCTCTCATCCCAACCTCTCTACATCCTCTCATCCCAACCTCTCTACCTCCTCTCATCCCAACCTCTCTACCTCCTCTCATCCCAACCTGTCTACCTCCTCTCATCCCAACCTCTCTACCTCCTCTCATCCCAACCTCTCTCCCTCCTCTCATCCCAACCTCTCTACCTCCTCTCATCCCAACCTCTCTCCCTCCTCTCATCCCAACCTCTCTACCTCCTCTCATCCCAACCTCTCTACCTCCTCTCATCCCAACCTCTCTCCCTCCTCTCATCCCAACCTCTCATCCCAACCTCTCTACCTCCTCTCATCCCAACCTCTCTACCTCCTCTCATCCCAACCTCTCTCCCTCCTCTCATCCCAACCTCTCATCCCAACCTCTCTACCTCCTCTCATCCCAACCTCTCTACCTCCTCTCATCCCAACCTCTCATCCCAACCTCTCTACCTCCTCTCATCCCAACCTCTCTACCTCCTCTCATCCCAACCTCTCTCCCTCCTCTCATCCCAACCTCTCTCCCTCCTCTCATCCCAACCTCTCTACGTCCTCTCATCCCAACCTCTCTACCTCCTCTCATCCCAACCTCTCTTCCTCCTGTCATCCCAACCTCTCTACCTCCTCTCATCCCAACCTCTCTACCTCCTCTCATCCCAACCTCTCTCCCTCCTCTCATCCCAACCTCTCTACCTCCTCTCATCCCAACCTTTCTACCTCCTCTCATCCCAACCTCTCTCCCACCTCTCATCCCAACCTCTCATCCCAACCTCTCTACCTCCTCTCATCCCAACCTCTCTACCTCCTCTCATCCCAACCTCTCCACCTCCTCTCATCCCAACCTCTCTCCCTCCTCTCATCCCAACCTCTCTCCCTCCTCTCATCCCAACCTCTCATCCCAACCTCTCTACCTCCTCTCATCCCAACCTCTCTCCCTCCTCTCATCCCAACCTCTCTACCTCCTCTCATCCCAACCTCTCATCCCAACCTCTCTCCCTCCTCTCATCCCAACCTCTCTACGTCCTCTCATCCCAACCTCTCTACCTCCTCTCATCCCAACCACTCTCCCTCCTCTCATCCCAACCTCTCTCCCTCCTCTCATCCCAACCTCTCTACGTCCTCTCATCCCAACCTCTCTACCTCCTCTCATCCCAACCTCTCTCCCTCCTCTCATCCCAACCTCTCTACCTCCTCTCATCCCAACCTCTCTCCCTCCTCTCATCCCAACCTCTCTCCCTCCTCTCATCCCAACCTCTCTCCCTCCTCTCATCCCAACCTCTCTCCCTCCTCTCATCCCAACCTCTCTCCCTCCTCTCATCCCAACCTCTCTACCTCCTCTCATCCCAACCTCTCTACCTCCTCTCATCCCAACCTCTCTACGTCCTCTCATCCCAACCTCTCTCCCTCCTCTCATCCCAACCTCTCTCCCTCCTCTCATCCCAACCTCTCTACCTCCTCTCATCCCAACCTCTCTACCTCCTCTCATCCCAACCTCTCTCCCTCCTCTCATCCCAACCTCTCTACCTCCTCTCATCCCAACCTCTCTACCTCCTCTCATCCCAACCTCTCTGAACTCTGTTACATCATTTGTAGAATGTGTGACAGACAGCAGTCAGTCATTGGGAACTGAGACTTCTCGCTCTGCTCTGCTCGGCACTCTGAAGCCGGGCCAGCACTGTACCACCATCCATCTGTGTCCCTTTGTCACATCACTGCTGTGGGGCATGGCTATGGCATCAGAGCAGCACTCATTCCATCCACTCAAAGAGAGAGGGAGAGAGAGAAAGAGAGAAACAGAGAGAGTGCAAAACAACCACCCACTCCTTTTGAAATGAATTCAAAGAATACAGAAATCTCTCAGCTCAGTGAACACTCCACTGTTCCCCTCAGCTCAACTCCTGTGGTCAACACTGTTCCCCTCAGCTCAACTCCTGAGGTCAACACTGTTCCCCTCAGCTCAACTCCTGTGGTCAACACTGTTCCCTCCCCTCAGCTCAACTCCTGTGGTCAACACGGTTCCCCTCAGCTCAACTCCTGTGGTCAACACTGTTCCCCTCAGCTCAACTCCTGTGGTCAACACTGTTCCCCTCAGCTCAACTCCTGTGGTCAACACTGTTCCCTCCCCTCAGCTCAACTCCTGTGGTCAACACGGTTCCCCTCAGCTCAACTCCTGTGGTCAACACTGTTCCCCTCAGCTCAACTCCTGAGGTCAACACTGTTCCCCTCAGCTCAACTCCTGTGGTCAACACTGTTCCCTCCCCTCAGCTCAACTCCTGTGGTCAACACGGTTCCCCTCAGCTCAACTCCTGTGGTCAACACTGTTCCCCTCAGCTCAACTCCTGTGGTCAACACTGTTCCCCTCAGCTCAACTCCTGTGGTCAACACTGTTCCCTCCCCTCAGCTCAACTCCTGTGGTCAACACGGTTCCCCTCAGCTCAACTCCTGTGGTCAACACTGTTCCCCTCAGCTCAACTCCTGTGGTCAACACTGTTCCCCTCAGCTCAACTCCTGTGGTCAACACTGTTCCCCTCAGCTCAACTCCTGTGGTCAACACGGTTCCCTCCCTTCAGCTCAACTCCTGTGGTCAACACTGTTCCCCTCAGCTCAACTCCTGTGGTCAACACAGTTCCCTACCTTCAGCTCAACTCCTGTGGTCAACACTGTTCCCCTCAGCTGAACTCCTGTGGTCAACACTGTTCCCCTCAGCTCAACTCCTGTGGTCAACACTGTTCCCCTCAGCTCAACTCCTGTGGTCAACACTGTTCCCTCCCTTCAGCTCAACTCCTGTGGTCAACACTGTTCCCCTCAGCTCAACTCCTGTGGTCAACACTGTTCCCCTCAGCTCAACTCCTGTAGTCAACACTGTTCCCGTCAGCTCAACTCCTGTGGTCAACACTGTTCCCCTCAGCTCAACTCCTGTGGTCAACACTGTTCCCTCCCTTCAGCTCAACTCCTGTGGTCAACATGGTTCCCGTCAGCTCAACTCCTATGGTCAACACTGTTCCCCTCAGCTCAACTCCTGTGGTCAACACTGTTCCCGTCAGCTCAACTCCTGTGGTCAACACTGTTCCCCTCAGCTCAACTCCTGTGGTCAACACTGTGCCCGTCAGCTCAACTCATGGGATGTAGCTCAGTTGGTAGAGCATGGCATTTGCAACGCCAGGGTTGTGGGTTCGATTCCAGTATAAAAAAAAAATAATGTATGCACTCACTTACTGTAAGCCGCTCTGGATAAGAGCGTCTGCTAAAACGACTAAAAATAAATAAAATGTGGTCAAACAAGATTCATGGGATAACAGAGAGAGAGAGGAAAAACAACACAGATTGTGGTGGGTGGCGGGGAAAGTTCGTTTGAGGCCGAGGAGAGAGCAAGGCGGAGAGACGAGAAGGAGCGGTCGGCAGCTTGCCCCCGAGAGTCAGTTCTGTCTGTCCTGTTACGTGCCCAAATGGCACCATATTCTCTACATAGTGCCCTATGGGCCCTTGTCAAAAGTATTGAACTGTAGTGAACTATATTAGGGAATAGGGTGCCATTTGGAACGCAGAGATGTTCTTGGCTGTGGCTGGGATAGTGTTTACAGGCGGCCAGACAGGAATCCCAGGGGACCAACTGTTTTTAACTTTCCGCTGAAAAGTTTTTTTTTTTTTTAGGAGCTACCGTAAAACATCTATTTTAAATTTAGAGCCCTCTAAAAATAACAAGAGGGGTACAAAACGACTGCCACCGTTTGTAAACGCCAATGTCCGTCCGTCATTTTGTCTGCCAAATGAAAGCACCAGGGTTGGGGTCAATTCCATTTAAATTCCAGTCAATTAAGAAAGTAAACCAAATTTCCAATTCCACAATTTCCTAATTGAAAAGCATTGAAGAGAATTAGAATTTTGGTGAAATTGAATTGACCCCAACCATGGAACCCTCAGAAACTGAAAGAGGTGCTGATGAGCCTGGCTCTCTCTCTCTCTCTCTCACTCACTCACTCACTCTCACACACACACACACATACACACACACATTACGATGTGCATGGAGAAAATGTGTTAATTTTAAAGATGTGAAATTGGTTTACGTCTCCCTCCTATTATGAAACATAATTGTTGAGAGTATTCCAAAACCATGAGTTCTGTATTCAACTTCCATTCCATAGACCTCCCCTCAGGGCTAAAAGGCTGGATACGGAGACCTCCCCTCAGGGCTAAAAGGCTGGATACGGAGACCTCCCCTCTGGGCTAAAAGGCTGGATACGGAGACCTCCCCTCTGGGCTAAAAGGCAGGAAATTGCTTGATAAGGAACACACATTCTAAACAAGAGATCTAGTATAGAAACCTATAGTGTTCCTGAAATCGTAGCGTCTGAAATCGTAGCGTTAAGTAAATGTTGAACATGCTTAACCTGAAGCTCAAACCTGAACTCCTGACCTGAGAGGATGGGCTGCTGAGACTGAGGGTTGAAATAAGAGGATGTTGTGATTGTAGGGGGGGATTCAAGAAAAGTACATTTAATAGGACCGTTGCAGAAATATAGGATCTTTTTTTTATCAAGCCTTTGTATATCATGTTTACCTTCCTCACTGCATTACCTGTGGAAATACTGTATGTGTAACCAGTAGCGGTGCGTGGGTAAAATCACTGAGCCAAGCCAAGCCAGTAAAAAAAAGCCATATTACAACCTATGTTGTGATAATTGCATTGTTTGCTCTATAACCCATTCGTTCATACGCCACCGTGATAAACAATAAGGCCGTGACTACAAAAAGACAACAGTCACACAGTGGCGGAATAAATTCAACTACACATGCGTTTGTTTCATCACAAAACCGGAGAGCAACATCTGTCTGTGTCACACCCTGATCTGTTTCACCTGTCTTGTGCTTGTCTCCACCCACCACCAGGTGTCTCCACCCACCACCAGGTGTCTCCCATTTTTCCCCATTATCCCCTGTGTATTTATACCTGCCTTTTCTGTCTGTCTGTTGCCAGTTCGTCTTGTCTCGTCAGGTCTTAACAGCGTCTTTCCCGTTCTTCTCCAGTTCTCTAGTTCTTGTTTTCTAGTCTTCCCGGTTCCGACATTTCTGCCTGCCCTGACCCTGAGCCTGCCTGCCCTGACCCTGAGCCTACCTGCCCTGACCCTGAGCCTGCCTGCCCTGACCCTGAGCCTGCCTGCCCTGACCCTGAGCCTGCCTGCCCTGACCCTGAGCCTGCCTGCCCTGACCCTGAGCCTGCCTGCCCTGACCCTGAGCCTGCCTGCCCTGACCCTGAGCCTGCCTGCCCTGACCCTGAGCCTGCCTGCCCTGACCCTGAGCCTGCCTGCCCTGACCCTGAGCCTGCCTGCCCTGACCCTGAGCCTGCCTGCCCTGACCCTGAGCCTGCCTGCCCTGACCCTGAGCCTGCCTGCCCTGACCCTGAGCCTGCCTGTCCTCACCCTGAGCCTGCCTGCCCTGACCCTGAGCCTGCCTGCCCTGACCCTGAGCCTGCCTGCCCTGACCCTGAGCCTGCCTGCCCTGACCCTGAGCCTGCCTGCCCTGACCCTGAGCCTGCCTGCCCTGACCCTGAGCCTGCCTGCCCTGACCCTGAGCCTGCCTGCCCTGACCCTGAGCCTGCCTGCCCTTACCCTGAGCCTGCCTGCCCTGACCCTGAGCCTGCCTGCCCTGACCCTGAGCCTGCCTGCCCTGACCCTGAGCCTGCCTGCCGTTCTGTCCCTTTTTGACTCTGCCTTGGACTATGAAACTCTGCCTGCCCTCGGCCTGCCTTTTTTCCCGCCCCTTGGTTATAATAAATATTCGGAGAATGGAACCATCCGCCTCCTGTGTCTTCATCTGGGTCATATCCTGAGTCGTGATAGTAGTAGTGATGTGGTCCTCTGTAGCTCAGCTGGTAGAGCACGGCGCTTGTAACGCCAAGGTAGTGGCGGGCGTTTCTCTCTCCGTACTCCCTCATCTTTGAGCTACAGCCCTCTTCGTTTCCTTCGGATCAGTCAAAGATAGCGTATCTTATAACGCTAATGTCTGGAAGGGCGCTCGCTTGGGCTGCGTCGGTGTGGGATCAACAATCCGCCGTTTGCCTTAGTATGGAGGATTTCGTGGTGGAGGTAAGGAAGGTGTTCGTTTCCCCGGTGTCCGGGCTCGGAATCTACTTCGTCTGCTTCAAGACTCCCGCAGTGTGGCAGACTACGAGGTAGACTTTCGCACGCTGGCCGCCGAGAGTGCCTGGAACCCGGAGTCCCTGTTCGACACCTTCCTTCATGGTTTATCGGAGGAAATCAAAGACGAACTCGCAGCCCGGGAGTTACGCAGGGACCTCGACTCCCTCATAGCCTTGACTATAAGGATCCTACGGGAACGCAGGAGGGAGAGGAGGTCTGTTCTCAGCCACACTCACTCGTCCACGGTTTCTCCCTCGCCGCCTGAAGAACCCCGGAAGTCCCCGACGCCTGCATTCCCGAGAGAATCCAAATTCACCCGAGCCCCCTCTTGGGGATCATCGGGGACTGGCGACTCGTCTCCTCCTGAGCCCATGCAACTGGGCAGGGCTAGATTGTCTCCTAGTGAACGTTTACGCAGGCTGAGCTCCAACAGTTTCCTGTATTGTGGTGCTACAGGGCATTACATATCCACCTGTCCAGTAAAAAGACCAGGCTCATCAGTAGGTACGAGTACACTGGTGGGCCATACTGGTGGGCCTCTAACTCCTATTACTCATATCCCTTTCCATGTTATCCTGCTCTGGGGTGACCGGTCTAAATCTCTCCGGGTGCTCATTGACTCTGGGTCCGACGAGAGCTTCATGGATGCTACCCTGGTATCTGAGCTGGGTATCTCTACTCAACTCCTCTCCATTGGACGGACGCTCCATTGGCAGGGTCATTCACGAGTGTCGGGTAACCACAGTGAGTCCATACAGTTTCTACTAATTGAATCTCCTCATACACCTGGGGTTTTGGGATTTTCATGACTCCAGAGGTACAATCCTCTGATCGACTGGGCTACTGGTTCTATCCTGGGTTGAAGCCCGTTCTGCCACGCACATTGCCTTAAGGTGGCATAGCCTGCCCTGGGACGTCCTTCTGCGGGCTTGGGTAAAGCCTCGGATCTCTCCGCCATCCCCGCGGAGTACCAGGACCTCCGGGAGGTTTTCAACAAGGCTCGCGCCAAATCACTTCCTCCGCATCGACCCTACGATTGCGCTATTGACCTCCTCCCGGGCATCACACCCCATCACATGGTCCCCAGCTGCTGACCGGGCGTTTCTGGATCTGAAGCACCGTTTCACCACAGCCCCTTTCCTCATCCATCCGGAACCGTCCCATCAGTTCGTGGTGGAGGTTGACGCCTCAGACATTGGAGTGGGGGCCGTCCTGTCCCAGCATTCTGTCCAGGACCAATAGCTGCATCCCTGCGCTTTCCTCTCCCATCGTCTCAATTCCGCTGAGAGGAACGATGACGTGGGAAATTGGGAACTTCTGGCGGTCAAGATGGTGCTGGAGGGATGCTGATGGACTGTCTGTTCTCCTATGAACAGGCTGTATGAGGGATGTTGATGGACTCTGTTGATGGACTGTCTGCTCTCCTATGAACAAATTAACATTTTATTATGGCGCCGGAGGGGATGAATGCCGTTTTATGGACTCTTAACCAACCGTGCTATTTTGTGTGTTTTTTCGCATTGTTTGTAACTTATTTTGTACATAATGTTGCTGCTACCGTCGCTTATGACCGAAAAGAGCTTCTGGACATCAGAACAGCAATTACTCACCTTGAACTGGACAAACTATTTTTCTTTCATGAGTCGGACGAGAGGGATTTGCTCCAGACAACCGCCAGGGCCCTCATCCCCGTCATTCGCAGTAGAAAGAAAAGGAGATATCGCGGAAGGAGATCGGGGTGCCTGGTAAGGAGCCGGAGACGAGTGGCTAATCTGCCTTTGCCATCGATATTATTGGCCAACTTACAATCGCTTGATAATAAAATGGACGAACTATAGGCACGAATATCCTACCAATGGGACATAAAAAACTGTAATATATTATGTTTCACAGAGTCGTGGCTGAACGAAGACATGACTAACATACAGCTGGCTGGTTATACACTGTATCGGCAGGATAGAACAGCACTCTGGTAAGACAAGGGGTGGCGGTCTATGTATATCTAAGGAAGTCTCAAGGTTTTGCTCGCCTGAAGTAGAGTATCTCATGATAAGCTGTAGACCACACTATCTACCAAGTTTTCATCTATATTCTTCGTAGCTGTCTATTTACCACCACAAAGCGATGCTGGCACTAAGACCGCACAAACTGTATACGGCCATAAGCCAACTGGAAAACGCTCATCCAGAGGCGGCACTCCTAGTTTCCCGGGGACTTTAATGCAGGGAAACTTAAATCCGTTTTACCTAATTTCTACTAGCATGTACGTAAAAATGTATGCGCACATGACTGTAAGTCGCTTTGGATAAAAGTGTCTTCTAAATGGCATATTATTATTATTATATTATGTTAAATGTGCAACCAGAGGGAAAAAAACTCTAGACCACCTTTACTCCACAGACAGAGACGCGTACAAAGCTCTCCCTCGACCTACAATTGGAAAATCTGAACATATTTATATCCTCCTGATTCCTACTTACAAGCAAAAACTAAAGCAGGAAGCACCAGTGACTCGGTCAATAAAAAAGTGGTCAGATGACGCAGATGCTAAGCTACAGGACTGTTTTGCTAGCACAGACTGGAACATGTTCCGGGATTCTTCAGATAGCATTGAGGAGTACACCACATCAGTCACTGGCTTCATCAATAAGTGCATCGATAACGTCGTCCCCACAGTGACCGCACGTACATACCCCAACCAGAAGCCATGGATTACAGGAAACATCCTCACTGAGCTAAAGGGTAGAGCTGCCGCTTTCAAGGAGCGGCACTCTAACCCAGACGCTTAGAAGAAATCCCGCTATGCCCTCCGACGAACCATCAAACAGGCAAAGCGTCAATACAGGACTAAGATTGAATCGTACTACACCGGCTCCGACGCTCGTCGGATGTGGCAGGGCTTGCAAACTATTACAGACTACAAAGGGAAGCACAGCCGCGAGCTGCCCAGTGACACGAGCCTACCAGACGAGCTAAATTACTTCTATGCTCGCTTCGAGGCAAGTAACACTGAAACATGCATGAGAGCATCAGCTGTTCCGGATGACTGTGTGATCACGCTCTCCGTAGCCGATGTGAGTAAGACCTTTAAACAGGTCAACATTCACAAGGCGGACAGATTACCAGGACGTGTACTCCGAGCATGCGCTGACCAACTGGCAAGTGTCTTCACTGACATTTTCAACCTCTCCCTGTCTGAGTCTGTAATACCAACATGTTTCAAGCAGACCATCATAGTCCCTGTTCCCAAGAACACTAAGGTAACCTGCCTAAATGACTACCGACCCGTAGGACTCTCGTCTGTAGCCATGAAGTGCTTTGGAAGGCTGGTCATGGCTCACATCAACAACATTATCCCAGAATCCCTAGACCCACTCCAATTTGCATATCGCCCCAACAGATCCACAGATGATGCAATCTCTATTGCGCTCCACACTGCCCTTTCACACCTGGACAAAAGGAACACCTATGTGAGAATTCTATTCATTGACTACAGCTCCGCGTTCAACACCATAGTGCCCTCAAAGCTCATCACTAAGCTAAGGACCCTGGGACTAAACACCTCCCTCTGCAACTGGATCCTGGACTTCCTGACGGGCTGCCCCCAGGTGGTAAGGGTAGGTAACAACACATCCGCCACGCTGATCCTCAACACGGGGGCCCCTCAGGGGTGCGTGCTCAGTCCCCTCCTGTACTCCCTGTTCACTCATGACTGCATGGCCAGGCACGACCCCAACGCCATCATTAACTTTGCCGATGACACAACAGTGGTAGGCCTGATCACCGACAACAACGAGACAGCCTATAGGGAGGAGGTCAGAGACCTGGCCGTGTGGTGCCAGGACAACAACCTCTCCCTCAACGTGATTAAGACAAAGGAGATGATTGTGGACTACAGGAAAAAGAAGAGGACCGAGCATGCCCCCATTCCCATCGACGGGGCTCTACATTTACATTTACATTTTAGTCATTTAGCAGACGCTCTTATCCAGAGCCACTTACAGTTAGTGAATACATATTTTTTTATACTGGCACCCCGTGGAGGGAGAGGTTAGTGGAACAGGTTGAGAGCTTCAAGTTCCTTGGTGTCCACATCACCAACAAACTAACATGGTCCAAGCACACCAAGACAGTCGTGAAGAGGGCACGACAAAACCAATTCCCCCTAAGGAGACTGAAAATATTTGGCATGGGTCCTCAGATCCTCTAAAGCTTCTACAGCTGCACCATCGAGAGCATCCTGACTGGTTGCATCACCGCCTGGTATGGCAACTGCTCGGCCTCCAACCGCTAGGCACTACAGAGGGTAGTGCGTACGGCCCAGTACATCACTGGGGCCAAGCTTCCTGCCATCCAGGACCTCTATACCAGGCGGTGTCAGAGGAAGGCAATAGAAATTGTCAAAGACTCCAGCCACCCTAGTCATAGACTGTTCTCTCTGCTACCGCACGGCAAGCGTTACCGGAGCGCCAAGTCTAGGTACAAGAGGCTTCTAAACAGCTTCTACCCCCAAGCCATAACATCTAATCAAATGGCTACCCAGACTATTTGCCCCCCTCCCCCCTCTTTTACGCTGCTGCTACTCTGTTTATTATCTATGCATAGTCACTTTAATAACTCTATCTACATGTACATATTACCCCAATTACCTTGACTAACCGGTGCCCCCAGCACATTGACTCGGTACCGGTACCCCCTGTATATAGCCTCGATATTGTTATTTTTACTGCTGCTCTTTAATTATTTGTTACTTTTATTCCATATGATTTTATATTGTATTTTTTTGTGATTTCTTTTGGTATCTTTCTTAAAACTGCATTGTTGGTTAAGGGCTTGTAAGTAAGCATTTCACTGTCTATTACACCTGTTGTATTGGGTGACAAATAACATTTGATTTGATTAGATTTATGAGGGATGTTGATGGACTGTCTGTTCTCCTATGAACCGGCTGTATGAGGGATGTTGATGGACTGTCTGTTCTCCTATGAACCGGCTGTATGAGGGATGTTGATGGACTGTCTGTTCTCCTATGAACCGGCTGTATGAGGGATGTTGATGGACTGTCTGTTCTCCTATGAACCGGCTGTATGAGGGATGTTGATGGACGGTCTGTTCTCCTATGAACCGGCTGTATGAGGGATGTTGATGGACTGTCTGTTCTCCTATGAACCGGCTGTATGAGGGATGTTGATGGACTGTCTGTTCTCCTATGAACCGGCTGTATGAGGGATGTTGATGGACGGTCTGTTCTCCTATGAACCGGCTGTATGAGGGATGTTGATGGACTGTCTGTTCTCCTATGAACCGGCTGTATGAGGGATGTTGATGGACTGTCTGAACGGGGTGGGTGGGATGTTGATGGACTGTCTGTTCTCCTATGAATCAAATCAAATCAAATCAAATTTTATTGGTCACATGCGCCGAATACAACAGGTGCAGACATTGCAGTGAAATGCTTACTTACAGCCCTTAACCAACAGTGCATTTATTTTAAACAAAAAAAGTAAGAATAAAACAACAACAACAAAAAAGTGTTGAGAAAAAAAGAGCAGAAGTAAAATAAAGTGACAGTAGGGAGGCTATATATACAGTAAAATAAAGTGACAGTAGGGAGGCTATATATACAGGGGGGTACCGTTGCAGAGTCAATGTGCGGGGGCACCGGCTAGTTGAGGTAGTTGAGGTAATATGTACATGTGGGTAGAGTTAAAGTGACTATGCATAAATACTTAACAGAGTAGCAGCAGCATAAAAAGGATGGGGTGGGGGGGCAGTGCAAATAGTCCGGGTAGCCATGATTAGCTGTTCAGGAGTCTTATGGCTTGGGGGTAGAAGCTGTTGAGAAGTCTTTTGGACCTAGACTTGGCACTCCGGTACCGCTTGCCGTGCGGTAGCAGAGAGAACAGTCTATGACTCGGGTGGCTGGAGTCTTTGACAATTTTGAGGGCCTTCCTCTGACACCGCCTGGTATAGAGGTCCTGGATGGCAGGGAGCTTTGCCCCAGTGATGTACTGGGCCGTACGCACTACCCTCTGTAGTGCCTTGCGGTCAGAGGCCAAGCAGTTGCCATACCAGGCGGTGATGCAACCAGTCAGGATGCTCTCGATGGTGCAGCTGTAGAATTTTTTGAGGATCTGAGGACCCATGCCAAATCTTTTTAGTCTCCTGAGGGGGAATAGGCTTTGTCGTGCCCTTTTCACGACTGTCTTGGTGTGTTTGGACCATGATAGTTCGTTGGTGATGTGGACACCAAGGAACTTGAAGCTCTCAACCTGTTCCACTACAGCCCCGTCGATGAGAATGGGGGCGTGCTCAGTCCTCTTTTTTTTCCTGTAGTCCACAATCATCTCCTTTGTCTTGGTCACGTTGAGGGAGAGGTTGTTGTCCTGGCACCACACGGCCAGATCTCTGACCTCCTCCCTATAGGCTGTCTCATCGTTGTCGGTGATCAGGCCTACCACTGTTGTGTCGTCGGCAAACTTAATGATGGTGTTGGAGTCGTGCCTGGCCATGCAGTCATGGGTGAACAGAGAGTACAGGAGGGGACTGAGCACGCACCCCTGAGGGGCCCCCGTGTTGAGGATCAGTGTGGCAGATGTGTTGTTACCTACCCTTACCACCTGGGGGCGGCCCGTCAGGAAGTCCAGGATCCAGTTGCAGAGGGAGGTGTTTAGTCCCAGGATCCTTAGCTTAGTGATGAGCTTAGAGGGCACTATGGTGTTGAATGCTGAGCTGTAGTCAATGAATAGCATTCTCACGTAGGTGTTCCTCTTGTCTAGGTGGGAAAGGGCAGTGTGGAGTGCGATAGAGATTGCATCATCTGTGGATCTGTTGGGGCGGTATGCAAATTGGAGTGGGTCTAGGGTTTCTGGGATTATGCTGTTGATGTGAGCCATGACCAGACCACTTCATGGCTACAGACGTCAGTGCTACGGGTCGGTAGTCATTTAGGCAGGTTATCTTAGAGTTCTTGGGCACGGGGACTATGGTGGTCTGCTTGAAACATGTTGGTATTACAGACTCAGTCAGGGACATGTTGAAAATGTCAGTGAAGACACTTGCCAGTTGGTCAGCACATGCTCGGAGTACACGTCCTGGTAATCCGTCTGGCCCTGCGGCCTTGTGAATGTTGACCTGCTTAAAAGTCTTACTCACATCGGCTACGGAGAGCGTGATCACATAGTCGTCCGGAACAGCTGGTGCTCTCATGCATGCTTCAGTGTTGCTTGCCTCGAAGCGAGCATAGAAGTGGTTTAGCTCGTCTGGTAGGCTTGTGTCACTGGGCAGCTCGCGGCTGTGCTTCCCTTTGTAGTCTGTAATAGTTTTCAAGCCCTGCCACATCCGACGAGCGTCAGAGCCAGTGTAGTATGATTCAATCTTAGACCTGTATTGACTCTTTGCCTGTTTGATGGTTCGTCGGAGGTCATAGCGGGATTTCTTATAAGCGTCCGGGTTAGAGTCCCGTTCCTTGAAAGCGGCAGCTCTACCCTTTAGCTCAGTGTGGATGTTTCCTGTAATCCATGGCTTCTGGTTGGGGTATGTACGTACGGTCACTGTGGGGACGACATCATCGATGCACTTATTGATGAAGCCAGTGACTGTATGAACCGGCTGTATGAGGGATGTTGATGGACTGTCTGTTCTCCTATGAACAGAACGGGGTGGGTGGGATGTTGATGGACTGTCTGTTCTCCTATGAACAGAACGGGGTGGGTGGGATGTTGATGGACTGTCTGTTCTCCTATGAACAGAACGGGGTGGGTGGGATGATGATGTTCTGTTTTCTCCTGATGGACTGGGGAGGCCCATATGAAAAAATGCTATTGTATACTATGCTCTAAATACTGTATTATCACTGTAGTATTTACTGTAGTGTTTTTGGGGACATTACTGTAGTAAACTGTAGAACGTGTAATAGTAATTACTGTAGTGTTTTTGCAGACATTACTGTAGTATTTACTACAGTGTTTTTTGTGGATAACACTGTAGTATTTAATATAGTATTCTACAGTATACTACAACATTCTAAAGTAGGCAGTACACGATTGAGGGATACTACAGTGTGGAGTATAGTATTCTACAGTATACTACAGTTTACTACAGAATACTATAGAATTCTATAGTACGTACTATAGTATTCTATAGTAAACTGTAGTATTTTATGTGGGGGGAGTAGGATGCCTGGCAGAGAACACACACACGTTTGTTTTACTATCCTTGTGGGGACCAAACAATTGATTCCCATTCAAAATCCTATCTTCCCTAACCCTAACCCTAAACCTTAACTCCTAACTCCTAAACCCTAAACCCTAACCCTAACCCTAACTCTAACTCCTACACCCTAACTCCTAAACCCTAAACCCTAACCCTAACCCTAAACCCTAACTCCTAAACCCTAACCCTAACCCTAAACCCTAACTCCTAAACCCTAAACCCTAACCCTAACCCTAAACCTAAACCTAAACCCTAACACCTAACTCCTAACTCCTAAACCCTAACCCTAACCCTAACTCCTAAACCCTAAACCCTAACTCCTAACTCCTAACTCCTAAACCCTAACTCCTAAACCTAAACCCTAACTCCTAAACCCTAAACCCTAACCCTAAACCTAAACCTAAACCTAAACCCTAACTCCTAACTCCTAACTCCTAAACCCTAACCCTAAACCTAAACCTAAACCCTAACTCCTAACTCCTAAACCCTAACTCCTAACTCCTAACTCCTAACTCCTAACTCCTAAACCCTAACCCTAAACCTAAACCTAAACCCTAACTCCTAACTCCTAACTCCTAAACCCTAACCCTAACCCTAAACCCTAAACCCTAACCCTAAACCTATAATAGCCTTTTTCCTTGTGGGCTGCGGTGAATTTTGTTTTTTTTATGTCCCCACAAGGATAGTAAAACCAAAAATGCGTGCACACACCTAAACCTAACCCTAAACCTAAACCTAAACCTAAACCTAAACCTAACCCTAAACCTAAACCTAACCCTAACCCTAACCCTAAACCTAAACCTAACCCTAACCCTAAACCTAACCGTAACCCTAAACCTAAACCTAACCCTAAACCTAACCCTAAACCTAACCCTAACCCTAACCCTAACCCTAAACCTAACCCTAAACCTAACCCTAAACCTAAACCTAAACCTAAACCTAACCCTAACCCTAACCCTAACCCTAAACCTAAACCTAACCCTAAACCTAAACCTAACCCTAACCCTAAACCTAACCCTAAACCTAACCCTAAACCTAAACCTAACCCTAAACCTAAACCTAAACCTAAACCTAAACCTAAACCTAACACACTCACTTTAAATACCTTGTTGAATCCACAAATCACATTACACCACAAAGGACTCAAACTATTTCAAGGGTTGTTGACACTCAAGGAAACCAAAAAGCACCTTCTCCTCCACACAGCTAGGCTACCCATAACCGCCGAAACGCAGCAGTATCTAGCCAGCTCCATTACTCTGGTTTTAGGCAGGCCTGCAATCTGGAGGCCACATCCAGTAAGCACTAACCTGCATCTGGATCCCAGGCTGTCGAAGCATTACACGAGGGGCTGCTATTTAACGAGCTTGTGACTTAAAGCCTGTTCCATGTACCAATCCAATCGAATTGAACAGACACACACACACACGCACGCACGCACGCACGCACGCACGCACGCACACACACACACACAGACACACACACACACACACACACACACACACACACACACACACACACACACAGACACAGACACACACACAGACACACACACAGACACACACACACACACACACACACACACACACACACACACACACACACAAACACACACACAGACACACCTGCAGTGCTTGTCCCACCACTTCACTGCAAAGGTAAAACAGAGTAGGGGGTGGGGGTGGGGGAGATTGTCTCTTCCAGAAGATGGGTTAATCCATCTTTAGTTACATAACGGTCTGTTTAGTCCACACAGAGAGAGTACTGCAGGAAGGGTAACAGCCCATAACGGTCTGTTTAGTCAACACAGAGAGAGTACCGCAGGAAGAGTAACAGCCCATAACGGTCTGTTTAGTCCACACAGAGAGAGTACCGCAGGAAGAGTAGGGGGCGAGCTAGGAGAGGATTATCCTGTTGGATTATCTCCCAGTCAAAGTGAGAGTCCCAAATGGTACCCTGTTCCCCATAGAGCCGTATGTGTCCTGGTCAAAAGTAGTGCACTATAAAGGGAATAGAGTGCAATTTGGGACTCGACCAAAGACCAGACATCCTTTATTTACATTTTTACATTTTTAGTCATTTAGCAGACGCTCTTATCCAGAGCGACTTACAGGAGCAATTAGGGTTAAGTGTCTTGCTCAAGGGCACATCGGCAGATTTTTCACCTAGTCGACTCAGGGATTAGAACCAGCGACCTTTCGGTTACTGGCACAACGCTTCTTAACCACTATTAGTTCCTTCATCAGTTCTGAGGAGGCCTGGGTCTCTGTGGCTTTGGGGAGTGGTGCCCAAACTCTATAGGAAATGTTGGATTTCCAGGCAGATTTCCCCCTCACTGACACAGAACCTGGCGCCAAAACCATTTAGCGAAGGCCCAGATGACAGTCCTTGTTTTCGTCTGAGATTGTGTTAAGAGGGGGAAGAACATAGCTTCCTGTTCTTCTAACGTCAATCATCACATTGTCTCCGTGTGTGTGACTGATGGAGACCGAGAACTATGAACTCGGAGTACATTTGCATTTGTTCTTCATTAAAGTACACAGCCCCGCTTCTACACAGCTCTGCAGTAAAGTACACAGCTCTGCAGTAAAGTACACAGCTCTGCAGTAAAGTACACAGCCCTGCAGTAAAGTACACAGCCCTGCAGTATCATCAATCAATTTTATTTTATATAGCCCTTCGTACATCAGCTAATATCTCGAAGTGCTGTACAGAAACCCAGCCTAAAACCCCAAACAGCTAGTAATGCAGGTGTAGAAGCACGGTGGCTAGGAAAAACTCCCTAGAAAGGCCAAAACCTAGGAAGAAACCTAGAGAGGAACCAGGCTATGAGGGGTGGCCAGTCCTCTTCTGGCTGTGCCGGGTGGAGATTATAACAGAACCATGCTAAGATGTTCAAAAATGTTCATAAGTGACAAGCATGGTCAAATAATAATCAGGAATAAATCTCAGTTGGCTTTTCATAGCCGATCATTAAGAGTTGAAAACAGCAGGTCTGGGACAGGTAGGGGTTCCATAACCGCAGTAAAGTACACAGCCCTGCAGTAAAGTACACAGCCCTGCAGTAAAGTACACAGCTCTGCAGTAAAGTACACAGCCCTGCAGTAAAGTACACAGCTCTGCAGTAAAGTACACAGCCCTGCAGTAAAGTACACAGCTCTGCAGTAAAGTACACAGCTCTGCAGTAAAGTACACAGCTCTGCAGTAAAGTACACAGCCCTGCAGTAAAGTACACAGCCCTGCAGTAAAGTACACAGCTCTGCAGTAAAGTACACAGCTCTGCAGTAAAGTACACAGCTCTGCAGTAAAGTACACAGCCCTGCAGTAAAGTACACAGCCCTGCAGTAAAGTACACAGCTCTGCAGTAAAGTACACAGCTCTGCAGTAAAGTACACAGCTCTGCAGTAAAGTACACAGCCCTGCAGTAAAGTACACAGCCCTGCAGTAAAGTACACAGCCCTGCAGTAAAGTACACAGCTCTGCAGTAAAGTACACAGCCCTGCAGTAAAGTACACAGCCCTGCAGTAAAGTACACAGCCCTGCAGTAAAGTACCTTGCTTCTGAGTACACACAGCTTGAAATATTCAGATTTGAGTGTTTGCTAAAACTGTAGCCTGAAGGGGATGTGTTCGCTTGCATGGAGCCACAGCCATACACAATGCAAACCTCCAGAACCAGCTATACACAATGCAAACCTCCAGAACCAGCTATACACAATGCAAACCTCCAGAACCAGCTATACACAATGCAAACCTCCAGAACCAGCTATACACAATGCAAACCTCCAGAACCAGCTATACACAATGCAAACCTCCAGAACCAGCTATACACAATGCAAACCTCCAGAACCAGCTATACACAATGCAAACCTCCAGAACCAGCTATACACAATGCAAACCTCCAGAACCAGCTATACACAATGCAAACCTCCAGAACCAGCTATACACAATGCAAACCTCCAGAACCAGCTATACACAATGCAAACCTCCAGAACCAGCTATACACAATGCAAACCTCCAGAACCAGCTATACACAATGCAAACCTCCAGAACCAGCTATACACAATGCAAACCTCCAGAACCAGCTATACACAATGCAAACCTCCAGAACCAGCTATACACAATGCAAACCTCCAGAACCAGCTATACACAATGCAAACCTCCAGAACCAGCTATACACAATGCAAACCTCCAGAACCAGCTATACACAATGCAAACCTCCAGAACCAGCTATACACAATGCAAACCTCCAGAACCAGCTATACACAATGCAAACCTCCAGAACCAGCTATACACAATGCAAACCTCCAGAACCAGCTATACACAATGCAAACCTCCAGAACCAGCTATACACAATGCAAACCTCCAGAACCAGCTATACACAATGCAAACCTCCAGAACCAGCTATACACAATGCAAACCTCCAGAACCAGCTATACACAATGCAAACCTCCAGAGCCAGCTATACACAATGCAAACCTCCAGAACCAGCTATACACAATGCAAACCTCCAGAACCAGCTATACACAATGCAAACCTCCAGAACCAGCTATACACAATGCAAACCTCCAGAACCAGCTATACACAATGCAAACCTCCAGAACCAGCTATACACAATGCAAACCTCCAGAACCAGCTATACACAATGCAAACCTCCAGAACCAGCTATACACAATGCAAACCTCCAGAACCAGCCATACACAATGCAAACCTCCAGAACCAGCCATACACAATGCAAACCTCCAGAACCAGCTATACACAATGCAAACCTCCAGAACCAGCCATACACAATGCAAACCTCCAGAACCAGCCATACACAATGCAAACCTCCAGAACCAGCCATACACAATGCAAACCTCCAGAACCAGCTATACACAATGCAAACCTCCAGAACCAGCTATACACAATGCAAACCTCCAGAACCAGCTATACACAATGCAAACCTCCAGAACCAGCTATACACAATGCAAACCTCCAGAACCAGCTATACACAATGCAAACCTCCAGAACCAGCTATACACAATGCAAACCTCCAGAACCAGCTATACACAATGCAAACCTCCAGAACCAGCTATACACAATGCAAACCTCCAGAACCAGCTATACACAATGCAAACCTCCAGAACCAGCTATACACAATGCAAACCTCCAGAACCAGCTATACACAATGCAAACCTCCAGAACCAGCTATACACAATGCAAACCTCCAGAACCAGCTATACACAATGCAAACCTCCAGAACCAGCTATACACAATGCAAACCTCCAGAACCAGCTATACACAATGCAAACCTCCAGAACCAGCTATACACAATGCAAACCTCCAGAACCAGCTATACACAATGCAAACCTCCAGAACCAGCTATACACAATGCAAACCTCCAGAACCAGCTATACACAATGCAAACCTCCAGAACCAGCTATACACAATGCAAACCTCCAGAACCAGCTATACACAATGCAAACCTCCAGAACCAGCTATACACAATGCAAACCTCCAGAACCAGCTATACACAATGCAAACCTCCAGAACCAGCTATACACAATGCAAACCTCCAGAACCAGCTATACACAATGCAAACCTCCAGAACCAGCTATACACAATGCAAACCTCCAGAACCAGCTATACACAATGCAAACCTCCAGAACCAGCTATACACAATGCAAACCTCCAGAACCAGCTATACACAATGCAAACCTCCAGAACCAGCTATACACAATGCAAACCTCCAGAACCAGCTATACACAATGCAAACCTCCAGAACCAGCTATACACAATGCAAACCTCCAGAACCAGCCATACACAATGCAAACCTCCAGAACCAGCCATACACAATGCAAACCTCCAGAACCAGCTATACACAATGCAAACCTCCAGAACCAGCCATACACAATGCAAACCTCCAGAACCAGCCATACACAATGCAAACCTCCAGAACCAGCCATACACAATGCAAACCTCCAGAACCAGCTATACACAATGCAAACCTCCAGAACCAGCTATACACAATGCAAACCTCCAGAACCAGCTATACACAATGCAAACCTCCAGAACCAGCTATACACAATGCAAACCTCCAGAACCAGCTATACACAATGCAAACCTCCAGAACCAGCTATACACAATGCAAACCTCCAGAACCAGCTATACACAATGCAAACCTCCAGAACCAGCTATACACAATGCAAACCTCCAGAACCAGCTATACACAATGCAAACCTCCAGAACCAGCTATACACAATGCAAACCTCCAGAACCAGCTATACACAATGCAAACCTCCAGAACCAGCTATACACAATGCAAACCTCCAGAACCAGCTATACACAATGCAAACCTCCAGAACCAGCTATACACAATGCAAACCTCCAGAACCAGCTATACACAATGCAAACCTCCAGAACCAGCTATACACAATGCAAACCTCCAGAACCAGCTATACACAATGCAAACCTTCAGAACCAGCTATACACAATGCAAACCTCCAGAACCAGCTATACACGATGCAAACCTCCAGAACCAGCTATACACGATGCAAACCTCCAGAACCAGCTATACACGATGCAAACCTCCAGAACCAGCTATACACGATGCAAACCTCCAGAACCAGCTATACACGATGCAAACCTCCAGAACCAGCTATACACGATGCAAACCTCCAGAACCAGCTATACACGATGCAAACCTCCAGAACCAGCTATACACGATGCAAACCTCCAGAACCAGCTATACACGATGCAAACCTCCAGAACCAGCTATACACGATGCAAACCTCCAGAACCAGCTATACACAATGCAAACCTCCAGAACCAGCTATACACAATGCAAACCTCCAGAACCAGCTATACACAATGCAAACCTCCAGAACCAGCTATACACAATGCAAACCTCCAGAACCAGCTATACACAATGCAAACCTCCAGAACCAGCTATACACAATGCAAACCTCCAGAACCAGCTATACACAATGCAAACCTCCAGAACCAGCTATACACAATGCAAACCTCCAGAACCAGCTATACACAATGCAAACCTCCAGAACCAGCTATACACAATGCAAACCTCCAGAACCAGCTATACACAATGCAAACCTCCAGAACCAGCTATACACAATGCAAACCTCCAGAACCAGCTATACACAATGCAAACCTCCAGAACCAGCTATACACAATGCAAACCTCCAGAACCAGCTATACACAATGCAAACCTCCAGAACCAGCTATACACAATGCAAACCTCCAGAACCAGCCATACACAATGCAAACCTCCAGAACCAGCTATACACAATGCAAACCTCCAGAACCAGCTATACACAATGCAAACCTCCAGAACCAGCCATACACAATGCAAACCTCCAGAACCAGCCATACACAATGCAAACCTCCAGAACCAGCTATACACAATGCAAACCTCCAGAACCAGCCATACACAATGCAAACCTCCAGAACCAGCTATACACAATGCAAACCTCCAGAACCAGCTATACACAATGCAAACCTCCAGAACCAGCCATACACAATGCAAACCTCCAGAACCAGCCATACACAATGCAAACCTCCAGAACCAGCCATACACAATGCAAACCTCCAGAACCAGCTATACACAATGCAAACCTCCAGAACCAGCTATACACAATGCAAACCTCCAGAACCAGCTATACACAATGCAAACCTCCAGAACCAGCTATACACAATGCAAACCTCCAGAACCAGCTATACACAATGCAAACCTCCAGAACCAGCTATACACAATGCAAACCTCCAGAACCAGCTATACACAATGCAAACCTCCAGAACCAGCTATACACAATGCAAACCTCCAGAACCAGCTATACACAATGCAAACCTCCAGAACCAGCTATACACAATGCAAACCTCCAGAACCAGCTATACACAATGCAAACCTCCAGAACCAGCTATACACAATGCAAACCTCCAGAACCAGCTATACACAATGCAAACCTCCAGAACCAGCTATACACAATGCAAACCTCCAGAACCAGCTATACACAATGCAAACCTCCAGAACCAGCTATACACAATGCAAACCTCCAGAACCAGCTATACACAATGCAAACCTCCAGAACCAGCTATACACAATGCAAACCTCCAGAACCAGCTATACACAATGCAAACCTCCAGAACCAGCCATACACAATGCAAACCTCCAGAACCAGCTATACACAATGCAAACCTCCAGAACCAGCTATACACAATGCAAACCTCCAGAACCAGCCATACACAATGCAAACCTCCAGAACCAGCCATACACAATGCAAACCTCCAGAACCAGCTATACACAATGCAAACCTCCAGAACCAGCCATACACAATGCAAACCTCCAGAACCAGCTATACACAATGCAAACCTCCAGAACCAGCTATACACAATGCAAACCTCCAGAACCAGCCATACACAATGCAAACCTCCAGAACCAGCCATACACAATGCAAACCTCCAGAACCAGCCATACACAATGCAAACCTCCAGAACCAGCTATACACAATGCAAACCTCCAGAACCAGCTATACACAATGCAAACCTCCAGAACCAGCTATACACAATGCAAACCTCCAGAACCAGCTATACACAATGCAAACCTCCAGAACCAGCTATACACAATGCAAACCTCCAGAACCAGCTATACACAATGCAAACCTCCAGAACCAGCTATACACAATGCAAACCTCCAGAACCAGCTATACACAATGCAAACCTCCAGAACCAGCTATACACAATGCAAACCTCCAGAACCAGCTATACACAATGCAAACCTCCAGAACCAGCTATACACAATGCAAACCTCCAGAACCAGCTATACACAATGCAAACCTCCAGAACCAGCTATACACAATGCAAACCTCCAGAACCAGCTATACACAATGCAAACCTCCAGAACCAGCTATACACAATGCAAACCTCCAGAACCAGCTATACACAATGCAAACCTCCAGAACCAGCCATACACAATGCAAACCTCCAGAACCAGCCATACACAATGCAAACCTCCAGAACCAGCTATACACAATGCAAACCTCCAGAACCAGCTATACACAATGCAAACCTCCAGAACCAGCTATACACAATGCAAACCTCCAGAACCAGCTATACACAATGCAAACCTCCAGAACCAGCTATACACAATGCAAACCTCCAGAACCAGCTATACACAATGCAAACCTCCAGAACCAGCTATACACAATGCAAACCTCCAGAACCAGCTATACACAATGCAAACCTCCAGAACCAGCTATACACAATGCAAACCTCCAGAACCAGCTATACACAATGCAAACCTCCAGAACCAGCTATACACAATGCAAACCTCCAGAACCAGCTATACACAATGCAAACCTCCAGAACCAGCTATACACAATGCAAACCTCCAGAACCAGCTATACACAATGCAAACCTCCAGAACCAGCTATACACAATGCAAACCTCCAGAACCAGCTATACACAATGCAAACCTCCAGAACCAGCTATACACAATGCAAACCTCCAGAACCAGCTATACACAATGCAAACCTCCAGAACCAGCTATACACAATGCAAACCTCCAGAACCAGCTATACACAATGCAAACCTCCAGAACCAGCTATACACAATGCAAACCTCCAGAACCAGCTATACACAATGCAAACCTCCAGAACCATATGCCATCCCTCCCATGTTGAAGTGCATAATCAACAACACTACAGTGAAATTCACGCATGCACGTACACACACACACACACACAGACACACACACACACAGACACACACACACACACACACACACACACAGACACACACACACACACACACACACACACAGACACACACACAGACACACACACAGACACACACACACACACACACACACTGACACACACACTGACTCACACACAGACACACACACACACACTGACACACACACTGACACAGACACACACACAGACACACACACTGACACACACACAGACACACACACACACACACACACACACTGACACACACACTGACACACACACAGACACACACACACACACACACAGACACACACACACACACATACACACACACACACACACACACACACACTGACACACACACAGACACACACACAGACACACACACACACAGACACACACACACACAGACACACACACACACAGACACACACACACACACACACACACACTGACACACACACAGACAAGAATAGAAATGCAGTGTGTAGATAGCACAGCCAGTGAGAGCGAGGGAGCCAGCCATGGCATTTCAGGTTGCACAGTATGATATGGTGGGATGTTAGATTAATTTGGATTTTAAGAATAATGACTAAAGGATTTCACCCCAAATACAGTATAAATGTTAGAATTATCATGTAGTGTCAACCCACTAACAGAGGGGGCGGTACTAAACATTCAAGGGGGAAGGGGAAGGCGGAAACTGTTTAGAAAAGCCACCTAAAGGTGGGAGGAGTCAAGTTCAGGAAGTATAAAACCGTCTGTTTGTGTTTTTGGCGTCAGAGCTCTTCATGAATAAACATACAAAAAATCCTTCTTCGTGGTTATGGACCTTGAATCATTTATGATTAAAACCAGAGCCTTACAACCTCTGGTAATGATTCAAGCTTAGGTTGAATTAGAGATAGAAATTCACATAACATGGGACGAATATGTGACTGCAATAACAAAACCAGTCCTCTGGTTCTTGTAACACTGACCATAGAAATAGAATTACAGAAGATAAAGCCATGACAGGGAATGTCCATTCTAATAAATCTGATACTGAACACGATCTGTGGAATGGTACGGCCAGACTGAATAGAATTGAGGGCTGCCCAATTCCAGTCCTGGAGGAACACTTCTGTTTTTTTCTTTCTACCTGGTAGTTAATTCCACTCACCTGGTGTACCAGGTCTGAATCAGTCCCTCTTTAGAGGGAGAGGATGAAACCCAGAAGTGTTTTGGCCCTCCGTGACTGGAACTGAACAGCCCTGGAATGGACAGTGTAGGCTACTTCTTTGATCTCACGTTCCTACAAACCAAGTGGATGAAGTCAGACGAAATGTAGCAGAAAGGTGTAGTTCTGTATTTTCCAACAGTTACCAACCTCGCTCCCCACCTCTCAACCCCTCACCTCAGAGTGAACCACTTCCTCTGTCGTGCAATCCCAGTCTTCTATCTGAAAAGAACATATCTCCTGACCTGACATCCTCTGTTGAAAATATAAGCCACTCTGCGAAGACGCAAGGACATGCAGAGACCTTAGAAGTGAATATTCGTGCATTCGTGCGTGCCAGTCAACCATTGTTGGCATCACGAAAGCCACTGTTACATCACAAGCATGTTGGGATTAGAACACAATATAATAATAATAATAATAATAATAATAATAATAATAATAGTAGTAATAATAGTAAACTAACAGGATCTTTATGATTTTGTCGAATGGAGCACTAGATCTGTTTACATAACCCAGATCACTGGGTTTTAGCTCATAACTTCACATTTAGATGACATGTTTTACATGTTGCACCGGGCTGAAGAATGGAGAACCTTAATCAAACGATGGTGCTCCTGGAGAATCGGTTTTGATACGAATCCAAACCATTCATGGTAGAATCGTAATAATGAGTACGGTATGTTCTTTCCCTTTTTGAAGAGCTGGAAGATTGTGTTAATTGAGTTCTGATTCTTTCCAGACCAAGAAGTGTACGTGCCATTTCAGTCTAAACAAAAAAACATCCCATCTACTCAGAGACACACGGATGACAAACACCCAAGCCAGTCAGCGGTGCTGCTAGCCAGACCATGCATGCAAATTTACAGAGACTTCTCCTGTTGTACAATTTAACAAATGACTTAACTAATTTAATCTCGTTAACTGAAAAAGCATTTGCTTGCCACAGGGCCAGGATGGTTTATGAATAAAACATTCATTTTTTTTTTGGGGGGGGGGGGGGTTGTACGGATTGTACGAATAGATGTTTTACAGGGTCAGCCATAGTGGTATGACAGGTGTTGTTTTACAGGGTGTTGTTTTACAGGGTGTTGTTTTACAGGGTCAGCCATAGTAGTATGATAGGTGTTGTTTTACAGGGTCAGCCGTAGTGGTATGACAGGTGTTGTTTTACAGGGTGTTGTTTTACAGGGTCAGCCATAGTGGTATGACAGGTGTTGTTTTACAGGGTGTTGTTTTACAGGGTGTTGTTTTACAGGGTCAGCCATAGTAGTATGATAGGTGTTGTTTTACAGGGTCAGCCGTAGTGGTATGACAGGTGTTGTTTTACAGGGTGTTGTTTTACAGGGTCAGCCATAGTGGTATGACAGGTGTTGTTTTACAGGGTGTTGTTTTACAGGGTCAGCCATAATAGAACATTGAGGGATAACATCCTTACTCCTCAAGGCCGTTAACTCAATACCAGAGCCATTCAGAGAGTTAAGAGGGCAACTTTTAGAATGTTGAATATTGTTATAATTCTAGACATTCCGTAAGATAGCATTGTTTAAATATTCCCCATGTAATGTTAATGGGGCGCTAACATGACTGCCATAGAAGGCTGTAGTTTCATGTAAATGCATCATAATGCAGAAACCTCAATGTCTCAACTCTCTAAACACACGGCTCTGGACAACACTATTTCTACCTCTCCTACTGTACTGTACAAAACACATTGTAATTTAGCTAAATGACGCCTCACTTGTTCTGAATTAACGTAATGCATAAACAGTTTCTCTCCGGGTGTTTCATTTGAAGGGAAGTGGTGAAAACTAATCTGGAGTTGTCAAGGCCGTAACAAGCCATCCATAACACTGGTCACACACATACGCACGTATGCACTGCACCCACCCACACACAGACACCCACCCACACACGCACCGCACCGCACCCACCCACCCACACACACACACACGTATGCACCCACCCACCCACACACACGCACACGCGTGTGATCACGATCTCCGTAGCCGATGTGAGTAAGACCTTTAAACAGGTCAACATTCACAAGGCCGCAGGGCCAGACAGATTACCATGACGTGTACTCCGAGCATGCGCTGACCATCTGGCAAGTGTCTTCACTGACATTTTCAACCTGTCCCTGCCTGAGTCTGTAACACCAACATGTTTCAAGCAGACCACCATAGTCCCCGTGCCCAAGAACACTAAGGTAACCTGCCTAAATGACTACCGACCCGTAGCACTGACGTCTGTAGCCATGAAGTGCTTTGAAAGGCTGGTCATGGCTCACATCAACACCAATATCCCAGAAACCCTAGACCCCACTCCAATTTACATACCGCCCCAACAGATCCACAGATGATGCAATCTCTATTGCACTCCACACTGCCCTTTCAAACCTAGACAAAGGGAACACCTATGTGAGAATGCTATTCATTGACTACAGCTCAGAGTTCAACACCATAGTGCCCTCAAAGCTCATCACCAAGGACCCTGGGACTAAACACCTCCCTCTGTAACTGGATCCTGCTCAGTCCCCTCCTGTACTCCCTGTTCACTCATGACTGCATGGCCAGGCACAACTCCAACACCATCATTAAGATTGCAGACGACACAACAGTGGTAGGCCTGATCACCGACAACGATGAGACAGTCTATAGGGAGGAGGTCAGAGACCTGGCCGTGTGGTGCCAGGATAACAACCTCTCCCTCAACGTGACCAAGACGAAGGAGATGATTATGGACTACAGGAAAAAAAAAGAGGACCGAGCACGCCCCCATTCTCATCGACGGGGCTGTAGTGGAGCAGGTTGAGAGCATCAAGTTCCTTGGTGTCCACATCACCAACAAACTAACATGGTCCAAACACACCAAGACAGTCGTGAAGAGGGCACGACAAAACCTATTCCCCCTAAGGAGACTGAAAAGATTTGGCATGGGTCCTCAAATCTTCAAAAGTTTCTACAGCTGCACCATCGAGAGCATCCTGACTGGTTGCATCACCGCCTGGTATGGCAACTGCTCAGCCTCCGACCGCAAGGCACTACAGAGGGTAGTGCGTACGGCCCAGTACATCACTGGGGCCAAGCTTCCTGCCATCCAAGACCTCTATACAAGGCGATGTCAGAGGAAGGCCCTAAAAATTGTCAAAGACTCCAGCCACCCTAGTCGTAGACTGTTCTCTCTGCTACCGCACGGCAAGTGGTACCAGAGCGCCAAGTCTAGGTCCAAGAGGCTTCTAAACAGCTTCCACCCCCAAGCCATAAGACTCCTGAACATTTAATCAAATGGCTACCCAGACTATTTGCATTGCATATTACCTCGACTAACCGGTGCCCCCGCACATTGACTCGGTACCGGTACCCCCTGTATATAGCCTCGACATTGTTATTTTATTGCTGCTCTTTAATTATTTGTAACTTTTTAAAAAAAATTTAGGTATTCTTTCTTAAAACTGCATTGCTTGTAAGTAAGCATTTCACTGTAAGGTCTACACTTGTTGTATTCGGCGCATGTGACAAATAAAATGTGATTTGATTTGATACACCCTCAGCCAAACTGACATTACCTAAGTCTACAACATAACGATACAAGAGGTCACCCACATTTACATTACATTTACGTCATTTAGCAGACGTTCTTATCCAGAGCGACTTACAAATTGGTGCATTCACCTTATAGCCAGTGGGCAACCACTTTACAATATGTTATTTTATTTTTTTTTGGAGGGGGGGGGGGGGGGGGGGGTGGGTGGGTTGGGGTAAGGGGGGGGGTAGAAGGATTACTTTATCCTATCCCAGGTATTCCTTAAAGAGGTGGGGTTTCAAATGTCTCCGGAAGGTGGTGAGTGACTCCGCTGTCCTGGCGTCGTGAGGGAGCTTGTTCCCCCATTGGGGTGCCAGAGCAGCGAACAGTTTTGACTGGGCTGAGCGGGAACTGTGCTTCCGTAGAGGTAGGGGAGCCAGCAGGCCAGAGGTGGATGAACGCAATGCCCTCGTTTGGGTGTAGGGTCTGATCAGAGCCTGAAGGTACGGAGGTGCCGTTCCCCTCACAGGTGTACCAGGGTTCCCTAAATGTATACATATTTATAAACTAGCTGTGTAATTGTAAGACCTTTTTACAGTTGGTCTGGTGTCACCCATACCATACTTCTGTTCTCTAATTAATAAGTCACTTAATAAGTCAGTCTTCAAGATCGCAGGACATTTTCTTTATTTTGGTTTCTTTTTTTTCGGATTTCAGTTTGTATTGACTGCTATGTGAGTGTAATAAAACTTCAACTTCAAACAGTAGTCAAGCTGCTTATGCTGAAAAGCCTTGTTAGTGCATAGGTTAAATTAGCTTTTGAATTTCCTCTGAAGGTCTGATAATAGCGTGATAATAACATACATCCTGCCACCAAACATTATTACTGGGCATTATAACGATTTGAAATGGCATAAAACAAAATGGCTGTCAGTGGCAGACTAAAGTGGTTGGTTTTCAAAATGGTACAGCTCTTTAACAGTTTAAGCTACAGACACCAGACCAACTGTAAAAAAAAGGTCTTACAATTACACAGCTAGTTTATAAATATGTATACATTTAGGGAACCCTGGTACACAGCCAAGTTCGTTCAGACAGTACGACCGGGAGAAGAAGGTGAGGCCAAATGTATGATTAGAGCCATTATGATAGATGTGTGGCAGAAGAGGTGGGACAGCGAGCCCAAGGGCCCGGGCACCTCCAAAGAAAGGTCGGTTGACCAAGATTCAAAGGTCAGATTATTGTTTTGCTTGGTTTGCGCGTAGAACATTGTACATTGAATTCATCACATCTGGTTGGCAACCATGTGAATGGTTTGTGTACGGAGTGTATGGTTGATGAAACAGAATGGGGGGGGGTGTGGGGCTTTATTCATTTAGTCTGTAAACTGTGATTGACTTCACACCCCAGTACAGTAGATAGTGTCGTATATGAAGATTATGACTTTGTTAATGTTTTTAAGTGGAACCTGAGAGAATGTTTATTTAGCAGAAAGAGAGCCGGTTTTAGTGTGACACCCCGGATAGGACAGAGAAGTCTGTGTGTTGTAGACAGGGGATTGGACAGTAGAGGGAGCCACCCATATCTTGGGAAGATTATATATACTGGGTAAAAACGAAGAAGAGGTTAGAGCGGCCATTGCAATCTGGGACGCCGTTCTCCGGGTGATCTTGACACCTGTAGACTCATGCTGAAAGCTTGTGATATGAATAAACTTATGATCAAGGTTCAGTATGAGCAGACTCCTTTGTTACAGCAATGACTAGCAACATTTTACTCGACACTACAGAATGGCGTCACGAAAAGGGACGGTCTGCGTCTCTTCAGTGTTATATTCATGAGCAACAACGTGACTCTCGCTCAAGGCGCCGGCATAAGGTGAGATTTCTCACGGTCTTGTGTGCGTTTCGTTCGTCTGGTTATGGGTATGTGCGCTGGGGAGATGTACCGTGTAAAGGAATGAGGTGTGCCTTGTGTTGCTTTATTGCTGAGAACTGGGGGTCTGGCTAATCACTATAAATTTGGTTGCACTGGTAGACAGCGCAAAAGGGGGGAGAGAGAGTCTATAGAGTGTCTATAGAGAGATTTTGCTTGAATAACAGTTCAAGAACAATCGATTGAGAGAGGAATAAGGAATGCCTAGGCAGATGTGTATGTAACTTAGAGCCGCTGTAAATCATGGAAAAGCCCTGGTAGACAGGCGACCTATTAGAGGTGGGCCAGAAAATCCTGATACGTGTTAGATGTGTTTTAGGTGAGCCCTATGGGCTGGAGACCGTGGTTTATTGATGATGTATGTTGCCCCTCAGCTGGCGGTTGACGAATGGCTTGTTTGATGCAATCTCTCGTGTCGATTCCACAGATCTCGTGGTAGCATAAATTTAGCTAACAAATGGAATTTTACGGTACAGCGGAGGGAGAAATGCTAACGTGGCCTGCTAATTATGCTTCATGCTACATGCTAATGCTAAATGCTAATCATGCTACATGCCAATTTTGGATGCGGGTTATGATTAATATTTCTTCCTTGGTGGTCCATAGGAATGGGACGAGCCATCAGAAATGTGTTTAGTTAGCTTGGGCTTGGTGCCTGGTGTCTTGTGAACTGTTAAGTGTTATTGTTTGTCTATAAGGGGTAAAAGAGAGGAGCTATAGCGGAATGCTAACGTTCTCTTGTCTGGAGCTGCTTCCATGGTGAAATCGTAATGATGAATGTAATGCGCATGCGTTTGATTTTACGGCACTAAAACTACAACACGAGGGATTTTACTAAAACTACAACACGGGGGATTTTGGGTAAATCGGTCATACTTCTGTTACACTGCAAGGGAGCATATGCTTCTGACACAGACAAAGGAACAAAGAGGAGAGATTTGAACACGAATGGAATCTTCTAGTTGTTACATCGGCTGTTGGTTAAAGATGAAACTGTTTTTGTGACCTATTGAATTGATAAATGAGAGAGAGATGTTGACGGATTAAAAATAAAAGTAATAAAATAAGTAAATAAAATAAAAATGTTATTGAGCTATTTGTGCTTTTCCTGAGTTAATTCTTAGAGCGAATGTGAGTGGAGGAATATTGAATGCTGGAAATAACTCAGTGAGTGTATAAACTTTAAATGCTTGTCTGTCCTTTTTGTTCCCTTGACATATGAGAGGAGATAGGATGAGAGGAGAAAGAGAGGAGGTGCTGACGTATACATCACGTGACAAGGTGTGACACGGCAGAGGATCGAGTCAGATATCAGGCTGGTTCTGTTTACAAAATCTTCCCCTACAGGATATTTGATGTTATGACAATTTCACAGAGGCTTGGCAAAATACTGATTCATTAAAAATTGCATTTTGGAGTTTCTGTGCATGAGTGGGTTTGATTAGGGATTCTGTTGGAAATCGAGGACTGACATTATTCTGTAAAATTAAGATAATTGGGTGCTTATAAAGCAAGGGGGTTTATGGGTATTGTAGTCTGACGTTGACTACTTGCATTTACTTTCCGGATGGGTTGTGGTAAGATAGACACTAATTGATAAATTGGTAAAATAGGATATAGAAATAAAAAATGTTTTTTGATTATTCATAATTTTTAATTGATTTTTTACTTGATTTTTATTTTAATTAAAAATATTTTTTTGAATAAATTTTTTAATAGAATTTTTTAATATTCATATTTTTGTTGATTGATTAAAAAAAAAATATATATATATATATATTTTTTGTTTAGTTTATATTAATAATTAAAGGGGGGAAGCCATAGGCTATATAGTCTGAAATAAAATAATTCACAATAAAGGAATATAAAAGAGTTGGTACAATGGGAAAAAGATATCAGGACTATGAAGGTAATTACACCTGTTGGTATAGTACAAAATAGTAATCTTTTAACTAAAGTATTGCTAGGTTATCCGGCAAATGAAACAAAAGTTGGCCTGACATTGAACAAACCATAGCTAGTAGAGGGAATCTTAACCCTGACGTCATCAACATAATGAAAGTGCTTCTGTCAATTCATAAAGCAGTTCAAAAGAAGGGAAAAAGGGAACAATGTAAAGAAAAGACACAAAGTTAAGTTGTCCTTCATTCTCAAACAAAAACGGATAAAAGGTTCCAGCGATAAGATAAACAAAGGTATAGAGAAAATGCTAAAGGAAGAGAAGGCGACAGAAAAACTAATGGCAGAAGTTAGTACACCTTTCTCACATATGGATTCAGCAAAACGACCCCCACCTTATGAGAAGGAAGTAGAGCTTAGGGATGTTTATCCTCAGCTTCCGGTGATCATCCAGGAGGGTGATTATTGCATCAGAGATGAAAGTGATTGAATAATAGATAGAGGACAAGCAGAAACGACAATAAAAATGAATCCAAAACTCCAGAAGTAAGAAAAAACCGAGATGTCTGGAAACTAAGAGAAGAATGAGGTTCGGAAAGATGAAGATAAAGATGAAGATACAGAAGAGAAGAAAAACTGCTGAGAAAAGAATCCCAAGAATTGGAGGAGAAGAATACATTGAGGCCAAGGAAAGAGAGAAAAGTAAGAAGATGATGGAAGATGATATTTCGAGGGCAAAACTTAGAATATAAGCTGTTGAAGAAGACTGATATGTCAACAACAAGAAAGAACAGGACGAAGAAACTCTCAGAAATCTCAATCAAATACTACTGGTGGAGAATAAGAAGGAGAAGAGAAGCTTTGGTTATGAAGAATCAGAGTGAACCAAATCAACAATCACTGCTACAGCTTCAACTGAACAAGGTCAAATGCAATTGTACCAGCCACCAATAGCGGTACCAGTTGTTTCATATCCACAGCCAGTTTCTGGACAGACACAGAATTGGAGAGGAAGAGGACAAGAAGGCTTAGAAAGAGGAGGAAGATTTCAGCTACACTTCCAGCAACTTTCAGAAGAGTGTTATAATTGTGGACAGGTTGGTCACTTTACCTGTGATTGCAATGCGTCAGGAGGAAACAACAGAGGAAATTTCTGAGGAAGATAAAGGAGCAAGTGAAGATCACCTGTTCTCCAGGTGAACCCTTAAAGGAGCAAGGATTCTAGATTGCCTAGAAGATCCGAAGGGGGGTGTCAGCTGATAGCACCGATTAGAGAAAATATCCAACAATTGAAGTGAAAATTAAAAGGACTAGGAGAAGGAATAGGGGAAAAGCTTTTATCTGTGTTGAGCCTAAAGAGGTTAAACATCTTTTTATGTAAAATTAACTAATTAGGATAGGGATTTGAGGTAGTAAAACAGCTAATTACTCTTAAGGAACCAATTGAGCTCTGCTATAAAAATCAAAGAGAAATTAAAATAGACATACTAATATTAGAACATATACCTATTGCATTGTTGGGAAGAGATGCATTGTGTAAATTGAACTGTACAATAAGATGTACACTAGACGGCTGTCTGGTAGAAGATTTTAAAAGAGTAGGGTTTTTGGGAATCATATTTGCTTGAAAAGATAATATCATAGGAAGGATGACAATCTATTAGACTGCCTATTGGACAATCTGTCTGAAAAATAAAGTTAAAAGGGGTGACTGTTATTCTTGGTTACATTCCTACGCCAAGAGGGGAAAGAAATTTCAAACTAGGCTAAAAGATGTTTAGTCGTTTGCCAAGTCTGTGTGTAAAGAAGTCAGAAGCAGGTGGGGACTTCCCAATCACATATTCTAAAAATTGGTGGTAAGAGGATTTTGTGAATAAATCAGTGGAAAAGTTTTTTAAAGGTTAGGAGAAAAGATTAGATTAAAAAAGTTAGGAGAACTAGGGTTGAAGGAACTCTAAGCCAGTAAACTAAGTTTCAAAGTTAGTAGTAAGAGAGAGAGAACAGTGGTGAAGGACATTTTAGAGTTTAGTGGGAAGATAGATATGGTAGGAGTTTAGATCTGTTAGGAGCAGATGCATTGAGAAAGTATGCGTTGCTGAATGATAAGAGAAGATTGAGGGTGATTGAGTATCTATATTTGCAGTTCCTAGCAGGAAGATCAAGGTAATTGTAAGTGTATTTTTATAATCAAAAGTTTGAAAGTGAGGGTTTAGAGTAGGAAGAGAGAGTGAATGACACTAGTGGTGATAGATGGAAGTACAAGTAAAGAGTTCAAAGCTTTGGGGAAACTAGATGAAGTAACAATAAGGACATCAACACTTCAGTATATTAAAACAACAGTGAGAAGCAATTTAACTCTTTCAACATTGATAGTTATTAAAGCCATAAATATGTCGCATTTGATTACAAGGGAACCAATAGCTCCAGCAGCAATTTTAGAGGAAAAGACTGTTATTAGGGTTAAAATAGGAGAGCAGATAGTGGTAGAGAACAATATAGATTCATCTGAAATAGTGAAGGATACTATCATGAAGGTACAGGATGAGTTCTTTGATTTTAATGACAGACAAGGAGAGGTATTTGATCAGTACCGCTCGTTAGGGAAGAGAGAAACTAAATGGAAGGCATATGGGTTTGATTCTTCTGTTGTGAAAATTAAAGATGGATGGGCAGGTAGGAATCTTTGGTTCCAGCAGCTAGCTCATTCTGTAAGATCAGTGAGGAATCTTGAGGGTCCATGTCTGTTGAGAATTCCAGCACCAGACACGTGGGGTTACATTTTAGAGACGGTCGCTCAGCCTCTATCGAGTATGTGTCAGTCTTATGCTTTGTCATGGCTATTGTATCAGCAACAATCATTAACAGATAAAATAATGTCGTTGTCAAAACATTTGTTTAAGCCTAGGTTTAAGTGTTCTTGGTTAAATGAATTACCCTATGTGAATTTGTTAGATGGGAAGGAAAATCAGGTAACAGCGAACCCTGAAGCATTGGAGGTGAAACCAGTGAGGGCTAAAAGTTGTTTTTGTTCTAATAAAACATATGATGGAAAGGGTATGTTTATGGGAATATCAGATTGTGATGATTATATGATGACTTTGGGTAAGCATGACCTTAAGGGTAGTAATGAGAAATATAATGTTACTTTTTATGTTCCAGTTAGTAAGAAGAGCAGGACTTTGATGGTGAAAGATTAGCTTTTGCCTGACAATGTGACTATTGGGAATTTTAGAGATATTTGGAGGGTTTGTGGTGATAAAGCGTATATATTCTTACCCTATGGATGGACAGGATGTTGTTACATGTCAACGTTGAAGCTTCCATATGAGGTTTCTACCATTAAAAGAGGGGTAGCACCGGACACAGATAAATCTGAATCTAGGCTTGGAAATAGGGTGAAAAGAGACATGGCGACATTTCATAGTCTTGAAGCCTATCATTGGAGGATAAGTCTAAGAGAGAAGGGGGGACTTTTTCCATGGTATGGTGTAACATTTTTGGCAGATCATATGGATAATATTACCTATACTTTGATTCCAGATAGTTATATATGCATTGAAGAATATAAGGGATACATTTGGTAGATCTGAAGGAGCTGGATGGTCAGCGAAGTCTTGGTTGCAAGATCAGTTAGGCCCAGTAGGAGCAGTGATGGTTCAGATTTTAGTTGCAGCTCTGATAGCGCTGTGTGTGATGTTTTTCTTTTGTAATTTGTTACTGACCTTTGAGAAAGCTATGATATTGAGATAGGTTGGAGTAGTGATGCCTGGAGACAACACTCAGATGCCGTTGTTGACTGTTCCTGATCTGGATGAAGATGGACAAGTGGGACTGGATGGAGTATTGATGGATAAATATCCTTTTTGATTATTTGATAATTTTTCAAAAAATTTTTTTCAATATTAGTGTGATTTTAGTATGATGTTATGAATCAAAGGGGGGAAATAGGATGATGTGATTCATACATCATTTATATATAATTTTTATATTCTTAGTTGATATTGATGTTTAATTTGAAAGTGTTGTTTTGCAAAAGATACTGTTTGGTCTTTTCTTTTCTTCCAGAAGCATTTGGGGGAATATGTAGAGATTGAAATACTCAAACAATATGGGACAATAAGGACAATATGAAGGGACAATATGAAAGGAGAATGACTGGAGGAGATGGAACAAGGAAGGTGTGGAAAGATTCCGATTCCATCATCAACGATGCATTGGAAGAGGAGACTACGGAGGAGATGAAGTGTAGTGGACTACGTTCCAGTGTCTGCAATGAAATATAGACATATTTGCATGTGTAATATATAATTTGTGTCATATTCTTAGGTATTACTTTTTGTAGAATGATATTTGATGTTATTGGATACATGTGGGGATCTTAGATGTTTTTGTTTATTTCGTGAATGCTTAGGGACAGGGAGTCTAGGCAGGGATAGAGATCCACTGTAGGGTCCGATGGGTCGACCAGCCTGAGAGTGGACATTTTTTGGATAGTATTTTGTTTGCAGGGGCTTTCATGTGTATTTAATGGCATCATAGTTTCAAATGCATTGATAAGGATTTATGAATTCATCGGGAGTACCTAGGTGGTTGCCTGGGGCAGAGGGACCGTGAGAGAATTTTACTGTCTTGATTGATGGATGGATATTTGGAACGAAGGCTGCCAGACAGGTTTTTCGCTCTCACACTCCATAAAGATTTGTTCATATGTCATAGTAATGTATTCACACTCCATAAAGATTTGTTCATATTTCATAGTAATGTATTCACACTTCATAAAGATTTGTTCATATTTCATAGAAAGGTATTTACACTCTAGAGGGAAATGTTTTTGGTTTAATGTTAAAGATACTCAACAAGATAAATTGTTACTTGTCATAATCCTATTCTGTTTGTTTTCGAGACTTTTTAGTCTCGAAGGGGGGAATGTCGTATATGAAGATTATGACTTTGTTAATGTTTTTAAGTGGAACCTGAGAGAATGTTTATTTAGCAGAAAGAGAGCCGGTTTTAGTGTGACACCCCGGATAGGACAGAGAAGTCTGTGTGTTGTAGACAGGGGATTGGACAGTAGAGGGAGCCACCCATATCTTGGGAAGATTATATATACTGGGTAAAAACGACGAAGAGGTTAGAGCGGCAATTGCAATCTGGGACGCCGTTCTCCGGGTGATCTTGACACCTGTAGACTCATGCTGAAAGCTTGTGATATGAATAAACTTATGATCAAGGTTCAGTATGAGCGGACTCCTTTGTTACAGCAATGACTAGCAACATTTTACTCGACACTACAATAGTTTATGAATTTAGTCTGTAAACTGTGATTGACTTCACACCCCAGTACAGTAGATAGTTTATGAATTTAGTCTGTAAACTGTGATTGACTAAACACTCCAGTGCAGTAGGTTGTGGCAGGCACCTCTAACGTTTGATTTCGGACCGCCATAATACCATAGAAGAAGAAGACGGGGTGTGTTTTTTCCACAGGCGAGTGAATACCATACCGTAACATGAGGACATCGTCGTAAGAGGTTGGATTATTGTACCAGTGTTGAATGTCCAAACTGAAATAGCTAACTATTATCTAAGGGAAAAAAAGTTGTTGCTTTGTTTGTTGAAACTGTCGCTGGGCAGTGACGGTTGTTAACGTTAGCTAGCTAACGTTAGCTTGCTAGCTAACCAAATAGGGAATTGAGTTCTCAACCGGTGTGCCAAAGAAAGAAATCCCAAATAATCAATTAGGATTTGGGTGCTCTTTGTGATTGGATTAATCCACAAAGCCCCAACAGCTCATTGGAGTTTAGCCCCAAGCAGTGATATCATGTGCCCATGCTTCCTCTGGCTCTGAATGGCACTCTGGGGTTAGCGTACTAAACGGCACCCTGTTCCCTTAATAGTGCACTACTATCATGTGCCTGTGCCCTCTCCTCTTCCACTACACAGGAAATAAGGTGCCATTTGGGACTCATATCATGCTTCCTCCCCTCTTCCACTCTGGCAGTCCCTACAAGAGAGAGCAGGCAGAGCAGCTAGCTAGCCTATAGCTAGCCTAGCATATGTTAACATAATCCCCGGGCAGCTAGCTAGCCTATAGCTAGCCTAGCATATGTTAACATAATCCCCGGGTAGCTCCGCTATAGCATGTATAGCCCGTTCCGCATGTGACTTCACACATAAGGACACACGGATTTCACTTCTGTTGTAAAGAATGGGACGTGCGTGACCTCCTATGACTTTTCCTTAGGATAGTGAACAACAAGAAAGAACTTTGAGGGACTTCGAGCCTCTCCTCCAATTGCATCTTTCACTTAGTCCCGGTCTCCCTCTTTCCTCCAATGGCATCTTTCCGTTAAGGGCGATTTCATGCGAAGGTCAACTTGAGCATCCAAAAGGCTGTTACATTATAAAGATATAAAGATAGGGGGTGGGTGACTGGGACAGACTGTTACATTATAAAGATAGGGGGGTGGGTGACTGGGACAGACTGTTACATTATAAAGATAGGGGGGGTGGGTGACTGGGACAGACTGTTACATTATAAAGATATAAAGATAGGGGGGTGGGTGACTGGGACAGACTGTTACATTATAAAGATATAAAGATAGGGGGGTGGGTGACTGGGACAGACTGTTACATTATAAAGATAGGGGGGTGGGTGACTGGGACAGACTGTTACATTATAAAGATAGGGGGGTGGGTGACTGGGACAGACTGTTACATTATAAAGATAGGGGGGTGGGTGACTGGGACAGACTGTTACATTATAAAGATAGGGGGGTGGGTGACTGGGACAGACTGTTACATTATAAAGATAGGGGGGTGGGTGACTGGGACAGACTGTTACATTATAAAGATAGGGGGGTGGGTGACTGGGACAGACTGTTACATTATAAAGATATAAAGATAGGGGGGTGGGTGACTGGGACAGACTGTTACATTATAAAGATAGGGGGGGTGGGTGACTGGGACAGACTGTTACATTATAAAGATATAAAGATAGGGGGGTGGGTGACTGGGACAGACTGTTACATTATAAAGATAGGGGGGTGGGTGACTGGGACAGACTGTTACATTATAAAGATAGGGGGGTGGGTGACTGGGACAGACTGTTACATTATAAAGATAGGTGGGTGGGTGACTGGGACAGACTGTTACATTATAAAGATAGGGGGGTGGGTGACTGGGACAGACTGTTACATTATAAAGATAGGGGGGGTGGGTGACTGGGACAGACTGTTACATTATAAAGATATAAAGATAGGGGGGTGGGTGACTGGGACAGACTGTTACATTATAAAGATAGGGGGGTGGGTGACTGGGACAGACTGTTACATTATAAAGATAGGGGGGTGGGTGACTGGGACAGACTGTTACATTATAAAGATAGGGGGGTGGGTGACTGGGACAGACTGTTACATTATAAAGATAGGGGGGTGGGTGACTGGGACAGACTGTTACATTATAAAGATAGGGGGGTGGGTGACTGGGACAGACTGTTACATTATAAAGATAGGGGGGTGGGTGACTGGGACAGACTGTTACATTATAAAGATATAAAGATAGGGGGGTGGGTGACTGGGACAGACTGTTACATTATAAAGATAGGGGGGGTGGGTGACTGGGACAGACTGTTACATTATAAAGATATAAAGATAGGGGGGTGGGTGACTGGGACAGACTGTTACATTATAAAGATAGGGGGGTGGGTGACTGGGACAGACTGTTACATTATAAAGATAGGGGGGTGGGTGACTGGGACAGACTGTTACATTATAAAGATAGGTGGGTGGGTGACTGGGACAGACTGTTACATTATAAAGATAGGGGGGTGGGTGACTGGGACAGACTGTTACATTATAAAGATAGGGGGGGTGGGTGACTGGGACAGACTGTTACATTATAAAGATATAAAGATAGGGGGGTGGGTGACTGGGACAGACTGTTACATTATAAAGATAGGGGGGTGGGTGACTGGGACAGACTGTTACATTATAAAGATAGGGGGGTGGGTGACTGGGACAGACTGTTACATTATAAAGATAGGGGGGTGGGTGACTGGGACAGACTGTTACATTATAAAGATAGGGGGGTGGGTGACTGGGACAGACTGTTACATTATAAAGATAGGGGGGTGGGTGACTGGGACAGACTGTTACATTATAAAGATAGGGGGGTGGGTGACTGGGACAGACTGTTACATTATAAAGATAGGGGGGTGGGTGACTGGGACAGACTGTTACATTATAAAGATATAAAGATAGGGGGGTGGGTGACTGGGACAGACTGTTACATTATAAAGATAGGGGGGTGGGTGACTGGGACAGACTGTTACATTATAAAGATAGGGGGGTGGGTGACTGGGACAGACTGTTACATTATAAAGATAGGGGGGTGGGTGACTGGGACAGACTGTTACATTATAAAGATAGGGGGGTGGGTGACTGGGACAGACTGTTACATTATAAAGATATAAAGATAGGGGGGTGGGTGACTGGGACAGACTGTTACATTATAAAGATAGGGGGGTGGGTGACTGGGACAGACTGTTACATTATAAAGATAGGGGGGTGGGTGACTGGGACAGACTGTTACATTATAAAGATAGGGGGGTGGGTGACTGGGACAGACTGTTACATTATAAAGATAGGGGGGTGGGTGACTGGGACAGACTGTTACATTATAAAGATAGGGGGGTGGGTGACTGGGACAGACTGTTACATTATAAAGATAGGGGGGTGGGTGACTGGGACAGACTGTTACATTATAAAGATAGGGGGGTGGGTGACTGGGACAGACTGTTACATTATAAAGATATAAAGATAGGGGGGTGGGTGACTGGGACAGACTGTTACATTATAAAGATAGGGGGGTGGGTGACTGGGACAGACTGTTACATTATAAAGATAGGGGGGTGGGTGACTGGGACAGACTGTTACATTATAAAGATAGGGGGGTGGGTGACTGGGACAGACTGTTACATTATAAAGATAGGGGGGTGGGTGACTGGGACAGACTGTTACATTATAAAGATATAAAGATAGGGGGGTGGGTGACTGGGACAGACTGTTACATTATAAAGATAGGGGGGTGGGTGACTGGGACAGACTGTTACATTATAAAGATAGGGGGGTGGGTGACTGGGACAGACTGTTACATTATAAAGATAGGGGGGTGGGTGACTGGGACAGACTGTTACATTATAAAGATAGGGGGGTGGGTGACTGGGACAGACTGTTACATTATAAAGATAGGGGGGTGGGTGACTGGGACAGACAGTTACATTATAAAGATAGGGGGGTGGGTGACTGGGACAGACTGTTACATTATAAAGATATAAAGATAGGGGGGTGGGTGACTGGGACAGACTGTTACATTATAAAGATAGGGGGGTGGGTGACTGGGACAGACTGTTACATTATAAAGATAGGGGGGTGGGTGACTGGGACAGACTGTTACATTATAAAGATAGGGGGGTGGGTGACTGGGACAGACAGTTACATTATAAAGATAGGGGGGTGGGTGACTGGGACAGACAGTTACATTATAAAGATAGGGGGGGTGGGTGACTGGGACAGACTGTTACATTATAAAGATATAAAGATAGGGGGGTGGGTGACTGGGACAGACTGTTACATTATAAAGATAGGGGGGTGGGTGACTGGGACAGACTGTTACATTATAAAGATAGGGGGGTGGGTGACAGGGACAGACTGTTACATTATAAAGATAGGGGGGTGGGTGACTGGGACAGACTGTTACATTATAAAGATAGGGGGGGTGGGTGACTGGGACAGACTGTTACATTATAAAGATATAAAGATAGGGGGGTGGGTGACTGGGACAGACTGTTACATTATAAAGATAGGGGGGTGGGTGACTGGGACAGACTGTTACATTATAAAGATAGGGGGGTGGGTGACAGGGACAGACTGTTACATTATAAAGATAGGGGGGTGGGTGACTGGGACAGACTGTTACATTATAAAGATAGGGGGGTGGGTGACTGGGACAGACTGTTACATTATAAAGATAGGGGGGTGGGTGACTGGGACAGACTGTTACATTATAAAGATAGGGGGGTGGGTGACTGGGACAGACTGTTACATTATAAAGATAGGGGGGTGGGTGACTGGGACAGACTGTTACATTATAAAGATAGGGGGGTGGGTGACTGGGACAGACTGTTACATTATAAAGATAGGGGGGTGGGTGACTGGGACAGACTGTTACATTATAAAGATAGGGGGGTGGGTGACTGGGACAGACAGTTACATTATAAAGATAGGGGGGTGGGTGACTGGGACAGACTGTTACATTATAAAGATAGGGGGGTGGGTGACTGGGACAGACTGTTACATTATAAAGATAGGGGGGTGGGTGACTGGGACAGACTGTTACATTATAAAGATAGGGGGGTGGGTGACTGGGACAGACTGTTACATTATAAAGATAGGGGGGTGGGTGACTGGGACAGACTGTTACATTATAAAGATAGGGGGGTGGGTGACTGGGACAGACTGTTACATTATAAAGATAGGGGGGTGGGTGACTGGGACAGACTGTTACATTATAAAGATAGGGGGGTGGGTGACTGGGACAGACTGTTACATTATAAAGATATAAAGATAGGGGGGTGGGTGACTGGGACAGACTGTTACATTATAAAGATAGGGGGGTGGGTGACTGGGACAGACTGTTACATTATAAAGATAGGGGGGTGGGTGACTGGGACAGACTGTTACATTATAAAGATAGGGGGGTGGGTGACTGGGACAGACTGTTACATTATAAAGATAGGGGGGTGGGTGACTGGGACAGACTGTTACATTATAAAGATATAAAGATAGGGGGGTGGGTGACTGGGACAGACTGTTACATTATAAAGATAGGGGGGTGGGTGACTGGGACAGACTGTTACATTATAAAGATAGGGGGGTGGGTGACTGGGACAGACTGTTACATTATAAAGATAGGGGGGTGGGTGACTGGGACAGACTGTTACATTATAAAGATAGGGGGGTGGGTGACTGGGACAGACTGTTACATTATAAAGATAGGGGGGTGGGTGACTGGGACAGACAGTTACATTATAAAGATAGGGGGGTGGGTGACTGGGACAGACTGTTACATTATAAAGATATAAAGATAGGGGGGTGGGTGACTGGGACAGACTGTTACATTATAAAGATAGGGGGGTGGGTGACTGGGACAGACTGTTACATTATAAAGATAGGGGGGTGGGTGACTGGGACAGACTGTTACATTATAAAGATAGGGGGGTGGGTGACTGGGACAGACAGTTACATTATAAAGATAGGGGGGTGGGTGACTGGGACAGACAGTTACATTATAAAGATAGGGGGGGTGGGTGACTGGGACAGACTGTTACATTATAAAGATATAAAGATAGGGGGGTGGGTGACTGGGACAGACTGTTACATTATAAAGATAGGGGGGTGGGTGACTGGGACAGACTGTTACATTATAAAGATAGGGGGGTGGGTGACAGGGACAGACTGTTACATTATAAAGATAGGGGGGTGGGTGACTGGGACAGACTGTTACATTATAAAGATAGGGGGGGTGGGTGACTGGGACAGACTGTTACATTATAAAGATATAAAGATAGGGGGGTGGGTGACTGGGACAGACTGTTACATTATAAAGATAGGGGGGTGGGTGACTGGGACAGACTGTTACATTATAAAGATAGGGGGGTGGGTGACAGGGACAGACTGTTACATTATAAAGATAGGGGGGTGGGTGACTGGGACAGACTGTTACATTATAAAGATAGGGGGGTGGGTGACTGGGACAGACTGTTACATTATAAAGATAGGGGGGTGGGTGACTGGGACAGACTGTTACATTATAAAGATAGGGGGGTGGGTGACTGGGACAGACTGTTACATTATAAAGATAGGGGGGTGGGTGACTGGGACAGACTGTTACATTATAAAGATAGGGGGGTGGGTGACTGGGACAGACTGTTACATTATAAAGATAGGGGGGTGGGTGACTGGGACAGACTGTTACATTATAAAGATAGGGGGGTGGGTGACTGGGACAGACAGTTACATTATAAAGATAGGGGGGTGGGTGACTGGGACAGACTGTTACATTATAAAGATAGGGGGGTGGGTGACTGGGACAGACTGTTACATTATAAAGATAGGGGGGTGGGTGACTGGGACAGACTGTTACATTATAAAGATAGGGGGGTGGGTGACTGAGACAGACAGTTACATTATAAAGATAGGGGGGTGGGTGACTGGGACAGACTGTTACATTATAAAGATAGGGGGGTGGGTGACTGGGACAGACTGTTACATTATAAAGATAGGGGGGTGGGTGACTGGGACAGACTGTTACATTATAAAGATAGGGGGGTGGGTGACTGGGACAGACTGTTACATTATAAAGATAGGGGGGTGGGTGACTGGGACAGACTGTTACATTATAAAGATAGGGGGGTGGGTGACTGGGACAGACTGTTACATTATAAAGATAGGGGGGTGGGTGACTGGGACAGACTGTTACATTATAAAGATAGGGGGGTGGGTGACTGGGACAGACTGTTACATTATAAAGATAGGGGGGTGGGTGACTGGGACAGACTGTTACATTATAAAGATAGGGGGGTGGGTGACTGGGACAGACTGTTACATTATAAAGATATAAAGATAGGGGGGGTGGGTTTTCTTTTGCCCTCAGAACAGCCTCAATTCGTCAGGGCATGGACTCTACAAGGTGTTGAAAGCCTTCCACAGGGATGCTGGCCCATGTTGACTCCAATGCTTCCCACAGGTGTGTCAAGTTGTCTGGATGTGCTTTGGGTGGTGGACCATTCTTGATGCACACAGGAAACTGTTGAGCGTTGAAAACCCAGCAGCGTTGCAGTTCTTGACACACTCAAACCGGTGCACCTGGCACCTACTACCATACCCCGGTCAAAGGTGTGGTGGGGAAGGTGTGGCGGGGGGGGGTTCTCTGGTCATTGTTGGGAGGGAATGTAAGGGGAGACTCAGGGGATGGATGGGTGGGAGGGGGACTGATAAGCAACCTTGGTTGCTGGGTGGGAAGGGAAGGGGTGTGAGGCTTTTCTTCAGGTCAGGGAGGGAGGATGGGGCGGGTGGATGGGGACTGAGGGGGTTGGGGGGACTGAGGGGGTTGGGGGGACTGGAGGGACTGGAGGGACTGAGGGGGTTGGGGGGACTGAGGGGGTTGGGGGGGTGGATGGGGACTGAGGGGGTTGGGGGGACTGAGGGGGTTGGGGGGACTGGGGGTGTTGGAGGGACTGGAGGGACTGAGGGGGTTGGGGGGACTGAGGGGGTTGGGGGGACTGGGGGGGTTGGGGGGACTGAGGGGGTTGGGGGGACTGGAGGGACTGGAGGGACTGAGGGGGTTGGGGGGGTTGGGGGGACTGGAGGGACTGAGGGGGTTGGGGGGACTGAGGGGGTTGGGGGGGTGGATGGGGACTGAGGGGGTTGGGGGGACTGAGGGGGTTGGGGGGACTGGGGGGGTTGGGGGGACTGAGGGGGTTGGGGGGACTGGGGGGGTTGGAGGGACTGGAGGGACTGAGGGGGTTGGGGGGGTTGGGGGGACTGGAGGGACTGAGGGGGTTGGGGGGACTGAGGGGGTTGGGGGGGTGGATGGGGACTGAGGGGGTTGGGGGGACTGAGGGGGTTGGGGGGACTGGAGGGACTGAGGGGGTTGGGGGGACTGAGGGGGTTGGGGGGACTGAGGGGGTTGGGGGGACTGGGGGGGTTGGGGGGACTGGAGGGACTGAGGGGGTTGGGGGGACTGAGGGGGTTGGGGGGACTGAGGGGGTTGGGGGGACTGGAGGGACTGAGGGGGTTGGGGGGACTGAGGGGGTTGGGGGGACTGAGGGGGTTGGGGGGACTGGGGGGGTTGGAGGGACTGGAGGGACTGAGGGGGTTGGGGGGACTGAGGGGGTTGGGGGGGTGGATGGGGACTGAGGGGGTTGGGGGGACTGGGGGGGTTGGAGGGACTGGAGGGACTGAGGGGGTTGGGGGGACTGAGGGGGACTGGGGGGGTTGGGGGGACTGAGGGGGACTGGGGGGGTTGGGGGGACTGAGGGGGTTGGGGGGACTGGGGGGGTTGGGGGGACTGAGGGGGTTGGGGGGACTGGGGGGGTTGGAGGGACTGGAGGGACTGAGGGGGTTGGGGGGGTTGGGGGGACTGGAGGGACTGAGGGGGTTGGGGGGACTGAGGGGGTTGGGGGGGTGGATGGGGACTGAGGGGGTTGGGGGGACTGAGGGGGTTGGGGGGACTGGAGGGACTGAGGGGGTTGGGGGGACTGAGGGGGTTGGGGGGACTGAGGGGGTTGGGGGGACTGGGGGGGTTGGAGGGACTGGAGGGACTGAGGGGGTTGGGGGGACTGAGGGGGTTGGGGGGACTGGGGGGACTGAGGGGGTTGGGGGGACTGGGGGGGTTGGAGGGACTGAGGGGGTTGGGGGGGTTGGGGGGACTGAGGGGGTTGGGGGGACTGAGGGGGCTGGAGGGACTGAGGGGGTTGGGGGGGTTGAGGGGGTTGGGGGGGTTGGAGGGACTGAGGGGGTTGGGGGGGCTGGGGGGACTGAGGGGGTTGGGGGGACTGAGGGGGTTGGGGGGACTGAGGGGGTTGGGGGGACTGAGGGGGCTGGGGGGGTTGGAGGGGTTGGGGGGACTGAGGGGGTTGGGGGGGTTGGAGGGACTGAGGGGGTTGGGGGGACTGAGGGGGTTGGGGGACTGAGGGGGTTGGGGGGACTGGAGGGACTGAGGGGGTTGGGGGACTGATGGGGTTGGAGGGACTGAGGGGGTTGGGGGGGTTGGGGGGACTGAGGGGGTTGGAGGGACTGAGGGGGTTGGGGGGTTGGGGGACTGAGGGGGTTGGAGGGACTGGGGGGGTTGGGGGGGTTGGAGGGACTGAGGGGGTTGGGGGACTGAGGGGGTTGGGGGGAGCCTTTTCTGTTTATTTTATTGCATACATTACATTATAGTCATTTAGCAGACGCTCTTATCCAGAGCGACTTACAGTGCATACATTTTATTTTATTTTTTTCATACAAAATATGACTTAATGTGTTGATACTGTTCTTTATCTTTGGATGCGTTTCTCTGATTGGTATTTTGTTCTTTCATGTGGCAGCACACAGGTACAAGAAAATATGTGAAAATATAAAATGCAAATATGATAATTGAATATATCTGAATTAATGTGACTTTGAACGTTATACCTGTACCTGTAACCACGGCCAATCAGAAGGAAGTCCGCCATTTTATCACAGCCAGTCAGAAAGTACCATGTTTAACCACAGCCAATCAGAATGAAGTTAAGGAGGAAGTGACTCACCCTTTTGTTGTCATATATTGGCTTCTCATTGGTCAATGTCCCAAAGATTGTGGGCTGAAATGGAGAAGAAGAGAGAAAAACCCAGATGAATTCAGTTGAATCAATCAATTACCTGTGAGTTTCAAGTGATTCACAGATGCATATCATATACCCATAATGATGACAATTGTTTTAACAACAGCCTGACAAGCAAATCCCAAGGAGGACTAAGGCACTCTTCATATAGTTAAAAATGCCTTTATTTTGATGGCATGTTCAACAGACAAACTCTTTAAAACTCTGACGTAGAAGAAAAAAACAACAACAAATTGGTTCTCAGAATCTTCCTCTACGCAGGAAGGAAGGTGCTTGTGTTTCTGGATTCATTGCTATTCTAGGCGAGGCTGAGCACCAACCCAGTTCATTATGCGCTTGGTTAGGTGTTATGCGCTTGGTTAGGTGTTATGCGCTTGGTTAGGTGTTCTTGGATTTGCTATCATAAATCCAGTTGTCTGTCTCTGCATCGTAAAAGAAGACTACCCACGGAGATAGAATGTTGTACCATCTGACTCTTTGGAGTTTAACACTGGGAGGGGGGGGTTGAAGTCCCACACACACTTCCAAACAGCACCCTATTCCCTATATAGTGCACTACTTTTGACCAGGGCCCGTAAGGGCTATATAGGGTGCCTTTTGGGACCGCCCCTTTGGAGTTATGCAAGGTCCGCCAGACCGACCTACTCGACCAGACCCCACTATGACAGACTAGATTGAAACAGGAAATGACTTTCCTGGTCGTGCTGACTAGCGAAACGGTCATAACATACACAGTACATCATCCTCTTACACATTATTACAAAAGATGGAGGGATTTGACCAATCAAATCCTGAAGATTTACTGTGAGCGGAGCGGGTTAGAGTTTTGTATTATCTAGCAGCCGAGGACGAAGAGAGGAACTGAAAGATCTTTATGGACCTTGGTCAAAAAAGTAGTGCACTATAAAAGTAGTGCACTATAAAAGGGAATAGAATACTATTAGGGGACGTAGACGTATTTCACATTGTCAGGAATTCTGGGAAAGTTTATTTTCCGATGTCCTTTTCCCTGTTAGCCGTGTGGTTCTGGAGCGTAAATGGCTCATTACGCCGAATTGGATCTAACCTCTCCAGTGAGCTTTTCATCTTCCAACAAGCACTTACTGAAATTGTCAGATTTTACTAGCCTTTGGGAGGGAAGCAGGATGTAGGTGGGTGCTTGGTATTGTGGCGTCCATATTGTCCCCTTGTGCGTCCCAAATAACACCTTGTTCCCTTTATAGTGCACTACTTTAGACCAGGACCCACACTTTACGTCGTACTATAGGGCCCGTAGGGCTCTGGTCAAAACTAGTGCACTGTAAAGGGAACAGGGCTCCATTTGGGACCTAACAATTGTCCCTCTTCTCTGACCTCTAGCGTGTAGGTTCCCTTCTCTGACCTCTAGCATGTATGTTCCCTTCTCTGACCTCTAGCCTGTATGTTCCCTTCTCTGACCTCTAGCGTGTAGGTTCCCTTCTCTGACCTCTAGCATGTATGTTCCCTTCTCTGACCTCTAGCCTGTATGTTCCCTTCTCTGACCTCTAGCCTGTATGTTCCCTTCTCTGACCTCTAGCCTGTATGTTCCCTTCTCTGACCTCTAGCCTGTATGTTCCCTTCTCTGACCTCTGGCCTGTATGTTCCCTTCTCTGACCTCTAGCCTGTATGTTCCCTTCTCTGACCTCTAGCCTGTATGTTCCCTTCTCTGACCTCTAGCCTGTATGTTCCCTTCTCTGACCTCTGGCCTGTATGTTCCCTTCTCTGACCTCTAGCCTGTATGTTCCCTTCTCTGACCTCTAGTCTGTATGTTCCCTTCTCTGACCTCTGGCCTGTATGTTCCCTTCTCTGACCTCTAGCCTGTATGTTCCCTTCTCTGACCTCTGGCCTGTATGTCCCCCTTCTCTGACCTCTCCACTTTTGCCTGTAGCCTCTATGACCCCTTTGGGAGTGGACAGTGGTTCCTCAGAGAGGGCAGTGGTTCTCAACCAGGGGTATGTAATTGTGTACGTCTATCCACAGGGGGTACTTGAGAAGATTCATGAGTCCATAGGCCTAATGATGAATTGCACATGAAGGGGTAGGCTACATGGGGACCACTGCCCAGTAGCAGTAAGATCTCTGACCTCGCCAGGTAACGGCCAGGAGAGCATACAGCCAGTCCAGTGCTGCGGGCGAAGTACCTAGTCTCTCCCATTCCAGACGTATTAGTCATGAATACGCTGAGCCGAGGCCAATTCCTATTAAAACACACTTATGGGGCTGTACTGGATTTGAACGGGACTCAGCAGAAAGCTGGGGAATGCGTTCCCTATGGCCCCTGGCTAAAAGTATGGCGTTATATCGGAAATTTGGTACGCGACCTGGGTCATCGAAATTATGCTAATGGTCATTTGCTTGAGTTCGTTCCGGAATCACACGAGGTCGTCATGCATGTTGAATTATGGGAATGATATCTGAAGATCTAAACGTAGACTGGACCAATACTAATACACATTAGGCTGTGTCCCTTGTGTTCACTAACACTATATAGTGCATTACCCGTAAGGCTCTGGTCAAAAGCAGTGGATAGGGTACCATTTCAGACGCACACTTGTCTTTGTTTGAACCCAGAGACCTACCACACATCGCATCGGTCGGGTTCACTGCTGTAGCCGGTAGCTACGAGCCAAGATAAGAGGATTGCTTTAGGATTTATACCTCTGAGCGTTGTGGTACTGACCGTGACCTCTGGCACCGTTAGAACCTTGTGAGTGTTCTAGAACACTCTATTCCATTGCCGTGAGGGTGTTCCGACTAACACCCCGGGGAACACAGATAGTCATTACCTTGATTACAGGTCGCCACAGCAGCTGCTGCAGCACAGTGAATGGTCTGTGTCCTGTTGAACTGCCTGTGACCTCTCGGTGTGACCTTTTGGTTGTTGACAAACAAACGGCAACCTCTGCCCTTTCACCGTTTGTTCTCCCTGACCTAAAGTCATTAGGGTTATTAGCCCTGAGGGTTAAAGCATTGTCTTTCATGTCAAATGTCAATAAAATGTATTGGTATTTAAAAAAGCATTGTCCGATACATATACGAACTCCTTCCATTTGGTGATCGGACAGAATTTGGTGAGAGGACCTCATTGTCTTTCCTCAGACGGACGTCTGGAGGAGGCTAATACAATTCTACAAACCCATGACGGAATGGTACAATAGCTTCGAACACCTTATGATTCCCAGCCTCTCTACAACATAAACATGCCTTGACTCAAATCATTTCAACATCACAGAACACACAAAAGGATTACAAGGTGGCATGTACGGGTCATGTCAAATGAAATGCACGGAGGAAGAAAATCGAATGATGAACTGTCATATCTAAAACAGATAAAGCTATAGATGTTGTCGCTCTCTACGTCCCAATTGGCACCCCTATTCCCTATATAGTGCACTACTTTTGACACAGGGCTCTGGTCTAAAGTAGTGCACTATGGAGGGAATAGGGTGCCAATTGGGACACATACTTTGTAAGTCCTGTGTGAGAATGATTAATTCATTTCTTATGAACTAAAGATAATAGCCATAATCAGAGAAAAGCAATAATCCTTGAAATACCTTTATGGTTTTGAGTTGACCTTCAAATACCTTTAGTCGCAAAAACGGCATAAAATCACTTATTTATAGGTTAAAAGGTGTGAGCGTTTACGCTCTCTGCCCGGCCATACCTAATCACAATAGAAAGTGTTTACCCTGTAAAATGAAATGAGACAAGCAGACTACAGTAAACATTTAGATTAGAAAGCGATTTTCAAGCATTTGGTTTAGGTAGTACGTTTAGGTCACGTTGAAAATGAAATAACTACAAAGCCTGTTGCTGACTGTTACACGTTTAGTGAACCACTAAGCTACCTGGGGCGGCAGGTAGCTTAGTGGTTAAGAGCGTTGTGCCAGTAACCGAAAGGTCGCTGGTTCTAATCCCCGAGCCGACTAGGTGAAAAATCTGTCGATGTGCCCTTGAGCAAGGTGCTTAACCCTAATTGCTCCTGTAAGTCGCTCTGTATAAGAGCGTCTGCTAAATGACTAAAAATGTAAATCTAAAGAGAACTGGGCCCACGTATTGGAGACGTTGGCAGCATCCCAAACGGCACTTGACCTGCATTAGTAGGACATGGAGCCATTCCTGCAAACGAATGTCACTATGATGATTAGGGTTGCAAAATTTAGGGAATTTTAAAATAAATTCCCTGCTTTTCCCGAAATCCCGGTTGGATGATCCCGGAATCAGGAGGAATGAGCAGGACGTCTGGGATCCTCCGATCAGGACTTCTGGAAAACTAAGGAATTTGTTGAAAAGTTCCCCGGAATTTTGCAACCCTAATAACGATGTACTGACTAAAACCATGACCTACCTACCATTTACAATGTGTTCTGTTCTACGACTGCTGCCTATAGACAATCAAATCAAATCAAATGGGTCAGAGATATGCCTACAGTGTTGCAGAACTTTTGTATGTGGGGGGCCGGCTGTTGGTCTTCTAACCCCTGGAGGGAGGGGCTGTGCGTGTAGCGATGGACAGCACCGTTTGTGTTTGACAGATAATAATAATAATATGCCATTTAGCAGACGATTTTATCCAAAACGACTTACATTTGTATTAATTTTTTTTGTGTATGGGTGGTCCCGGGGATCGAACCCACTACCTTGGCGTTACAAGCGCCGTGCTCTAACCAGCTGAGCTACAGAGGACCAGAAGTCCAAGGTAGGAGCCCTAACAGACTAAGCACGCTACTGCTGGACCACGACACGCTGCCACAGCATCAGAGCTCACTGACGCACGCGCGCTGCCACCAGGAGTGGAGTGAGGGGGGCGATTAAAAACATCCCTCTATGTATTCAAATGAATCAGGAACGATGTCCAGTTAAATGTGTTAACGGTGATTCAACAGGGACACATCACTGCAAAGAGGACACACTACTAAAGTACACTGTAAAACTTTCCCTGAAGAAGTACAGTATTATACCGGCACCAGAGTTGCCAGCTTAATACTGTAATTCTATTTTTACAGCAGAGATGCTGTAATATATTTTCAGTAGTATTTTCCTTACCGTAAAACATATTTATTGCAGCATCTCTGCTGTAAAGCAACATTACAGTATTAAGCTGGCAGCTCTGGTGTGTTACAGTAATGCTGTATATTTACAGTAATAAGCTGGCAGCTCTGTTGTGTTACAGTAATGCTGTATATTTACAGTAATAAGCTGGCAGCTCTGTTGTCAGGGTAATGCTGTACATTTACAGTGAAATTCTCCCTGAAATATAAATGTAAGAAAAACAATACATTTGTACATAAAATAAAGTACCAGTCAAAAGTTTGGACACACCTACTCATTCAAGGGTTTTTCTTTATTTTTACTATTTTCTACATTGTAGAATAATAGTGGAGACATCAAAACTATGAAATAACACATATGGAATCATGTAGTAACCAAAAAAGTATTAAACAAATCAAAATATATTTTAGATTTTAGATTCTTCAAAGTCGCCACCCTTTGCCTTGATGACAGCTTTGCCCACTCTTGGTATTCTCTCAACCAGCTTCATGAGGTAGTCACCTGGAATGCATTTCAATTAACAGGTGTGCCTTGTTAAAAGTTAATTTGTGGAATTTATTTCCTTCTTAATGCGTTTGAGCCAATCAGTTGTGTTGTGACAAGGTAGGGATGGTATACAGAAGATAGCCCTATTTGGTAAAATACCAAGTCCATATTATGGCAAGAACAGCTCAAATAACCAAAGAGAAACGACAGTCCATCATTGCTAGAAGACATGAAGGTCAGTCAATCCGGAAAATTTCAAGAAGGGGTTAGGTTTAGGGTTACAATTAGGGTTAGGGTTAGGAGTTAGTGGTTAGGGTTAGGAGTTAGTGGTTAGGGTTAGGAGTTAGTGGTTAGGGTAAGGAGTTAGTGGTTAGGGTTAGGAGTTAGTGGTTAGGGTAAGGAGTTAGTGGTTAGGGTTAGGAGTTAGTGGTTAGGGTTAGGAGTTAGTGGTTAGGGTTAGGAGTTAGTGGTTAGGGTAAGGAGTTAGTGGTTAGGGTTAGGAGTTAGTGGTTAGGGTTAGGAGTTAGTGGTTAGGGTTAGGAGTTAGTGGTTAGGGTTAGGAGTTAGTGGTTAGGGTTAGGAGTTAGTGGTTAGGAGTTAGTGGTTAGGGTAAGGAGTTAGTGGTTAGGGTTAGGAGTTAGTGGTTAGGTTAGGAGTTAGTGGTTAGGGTTAGGAGTTAGTGGTTAGGGTTAGGAGTTAGTGGTTAGGTTAGGAGTTAGGTTAAGGGTTACGGTTAGGGTTAAGGATTTTGAATGAATTTAATTTTAGGTCCCCACAAGGATAGAAGAACCAAACGCGTGTGCATGCTTACCTCACTAGAGGTCTTCATTCAAACTCAGTGAGTTCTTGGAAGAATGGGGCAGTGTAGGGGTTGAGAACAACTGGCTTCCTCTGGGTCACCTTGTCAGGGCACTTTGTCCCATCTTCAGGGTTCATTATCTTGGGATGATTCGAACATACAGCATATATCCAATATACACTGAGCGTACAAAACATTAGGAACACCTTCCTAATATTGAGTTGCACCCCCCCTTTTGCCCTCAGAACAGCCTCAATTCATTGGGGGAATGGACTCTACAAGGTGTCGAAAGCGTTCCACAGGGATCCTGGCCCATGTTGACTCCAATGCTTCCCACAGTTGTGTTAAATTGGCTGGATGTCCTTTTGGTGGTGGACCGTTCTTGATACACACAGGAAACTGTTGAGCGTGAAAAACCCAGCAGCGTTGCAGTTCTTGACACAAACTGGTGCGCCTGGCAACTACTACCATATCCCGTTCAAAGGCACTTAAATATTTTGTCTTGCCCATTCACCGTCTGAATGGCACACATACACAATCCATGTCTCAATTGTCTCAAGGCTTAAAAATCCTTCTTTAACCTGTCTCCTCCCCTTCATCTACACTGATTGAAGTGGATTTAACAGGTGACATCAATAAGGGATCACCTGGATTCACCTGGACAGTCTCATGGAAACAGCAGGTGTTCTTAATGTTTTGTAAACTCAGTGTAGGTCAGATACCATGGCGACTGTTTCCAGGCGACTCATTTCTTCATCATCCAAACGGAGGGAACACATGACCTCTCTGAAGCCATCCCGTCACTTGACCTCTCTGAAGCCATCTCGTGACATGATCTCTCTGAAGCGATCCCGTGACATGATCTCTCTGAAGCCATCGCGTGACATGATCTCTCTGAAGCCATCCCGTGACATGATCTCTCTGAAGCCATCCCAGGACATGATCTCTCTGAAGCCATCCCGTGACATGATCTCTCTGAAGCCATCCCAGGACATGATCTCTCTGAAGCCATCCCGTGACATGATCTCTCTGAAGCGATCCTGTGACATGATCTCTCTGAAGCCATCCCGTGACATGATCTCTCTGAAGCCATCCCGTGACATGATCTCTCTGAAGCCATCCCAGGACATGATCTCTCTGAAGCCATCCCATGATCTCTCTGAAGCGATCCTGTGACATGATCTCTCTGAAACCATCCCATGACATGATCTCTCTGAAACCATCCCATGACATGATCTCTCTGAAGCCATCCCGTGACATGACCTCTCCTCACTCATCAACTCAGCCATTCTCCCCCTTTCCCCCCCCCATCATAATTTACTTAGTTTATTTAAATCGGTTATAGGTGTGAAATTAGTTTCGGTATAGTTTAGGTTCAGTTTCGAGACAATTATCGGGGTGATTATCAACTGGGCACGGCCCATTCCACTGTCTAAAGAAGGAGCATAGCAGGTCCTACTGTCGGGAGGAGGGGCAATGGGGAAAACCACTGAAAGAATGACATGCCCTCCTAAAACGGATTATAACTCCAGTTCTGTTTGTGGTATAAAGATTCTAACAACGACAGTGTGTTATAGACTTATTTAGTTAAATTCAAGGACTGAGGGGGGCATGACTTATTATTATTCTTTATTAATGAGTGGGCCGTCATAGAGAGTCTCTTTAATATCTAGTGGGCCGTCATAGAGAGTCTCTTTAATGGACAGAGGGCCGCCATAGAGAGTCTCTTTAATATCTAGTGGGCCGTCATAGAGAGTCTCTTTAATGGACAGTGGGCTGTCATAGAGAGTCTCTTTAATAGACAGTGGGCCGCCATAGAGACTCTCTTTAATGGACAGCAGGCCGCCATAGAGAGTCTCTTTAATGGACAGTGGGCCGTCATGGAGAATCTCTTTAATAGACAGCGGGCCGTCATAGAGAGTCTCTTTAATATCTAGTGGGCCGTCATAGAGAGTCTCTTTAATATCTAGTGGGCCGTCATAGAGAGTCTCTTTAATATCTAGTGGGCCGCCATAGAGAGTCTCTTTAATATCTAGTGGGCCGTCATAGAGAGTCTCTTTAATGGACAGTGGGCCTCCATAGAGAGTCTCTTTAATATCTAGTGGGCCGTCATAGAGAGTCTCTTTAATATCTAGTGGGCCGCCATAGAGAGTCTCTTTAATGGACAGTGGGCCTCCATAGAGAGTCTCTTTAATATCTAGTGGGCCGTCATAGAGAGTCTCTTTAATATCTAGTGGGCCGCCATAGAGAGTCTCTTTAATGGACAGTGGGCCGCCATAGAGAGTCTCTTTAATGGACAGCAGGCCTCCATAGAGAGTCTCTTTAATGGACAGCGGGCCTCCATAGAGAGTCTCTTTAATGGACAGTGGGCCGTCATAGAGAGTCTCTTTAATGGACAGTGGGCCGTCATAGAGAGTCTCTTTAATATCTAGTGGGCCGTCATAGAGAGTCTCTTTAATATCTAGTGGGCCGTCATAGAGAGTCTCTTTAATATCTAGTGGGCCTCCATAGAGAGTCTCTTTAATATCTAGTGGGCCTCCATAGAGAGTCTCTTTAATGGACAGTGGGCCGCCATAGAGAGTCTCTTTAATATCTAGTGGGCCTCCATAGAGAGTCTCTTTAATGGACAGTGGGCCTCCATAGAGAGTCTCTTTAATATCTAGTGGGCCGTCATAGAGAGTCTCTTTAATGGACAGTGGGCCTCCATAGAGAGTCTCTTTAATGGACAGTGGGCCGCCATAGAGAGTCTCTTTAATGGACAGCAGGCCTCCATAGAGAGTCTCTTTAATGGACAGTGGGCCTCCATAGAGAGTCTCTTTAATGGACAGTGGGCCGTCATAGAGAGTCTCTTTAATGGACAGTGGGCCGTCATAGAGAGTCTCTTTAACATCTAGTGGGCCGTCATAGAGAGTCTCTTTAATATCTAGTGGGCCGCCATAGAGAGTCTCTTTAATGGACAGTGGGCCGCCATAGAGAGTCTCTTTAATGGACAGTGGGCCGTCATAGAGAGTCTCTTTAATATCTAGTGGGCCGCCATAGAGAGTCTCTTTAATGGACAGTGGGCCGCCATAGAGAGTCTCTTTAATGGACAGTGGGCCGTCATAGAGAGTCTCTTTAATGGACAGCGGGCCGTCATAGAGAGTCTCTTTAATATCTAGTGGGCCGCCATAGAGAGTCTCTTTAACGGACAGTGGGCCGTCATAGAGAGTCTCTTTAATGGACAGTGGGCCTCCATAGAGAGTCTCTTTAATATCTAGTGGGCCTCCATAGAGAGTCTCTTTAATATCTAGTGGGCCGTCCTAGAGAGTCTCTTTAATAGACAGTGGGCCACCATAGAGAGTCTCTTTAATGGACAGCGGGCCTCCATAGAGAGTCTCTTTAATATCTAGTGGGCCGTCCTAGAGAGTCTCTTTAATAGACAGTGGGCCTCCATAGAGAGTCTCTTTAATATCTAGTGGGCCGTCATAGAGAGTCTCTTTAATAGACAGTGGGCCGCCATAGAGAGTCTCTTTAATGGACAGCGGGCCTCCATAGAGAGTCTCTTTAATGGACAGTGGGCCTCCATAGAGAGTCTTTTTAATGGACAGTGGGCCTCCATAGAGAGTCTCTTTAATGGACAGTGGGCCGTCATAGAGAGTCTCTTTAATGGACAGTGGGCCTCCATAGAGAGTCTCTTTAATGGACAGTGGGCCGTCATAGAGAGTCTCTTTAATGGACAGTGGGCCGTCATAGAGAGTCTCTTTAATAGACAGTGGGCCTCCATAGAGAGTCTCTTTAATGGACAGTGGGCCGTCATAGAGAGTCTCTTTAATATCTAGTGGGCCTCCATAGAGAGTCTCTTTAATGGACAGTGGGCCGTCATAGAGAGTCTCTTTAATATCTAGTGGGCCGTCATAGAGAGTCTCTTTAATATCTAGTGGGCCGTCATAGAGAGTCTCTTTAATGGACAGCGGCCGTCATAGAGAGTCTCTTTAATGGACAGTGGGCCTCCATAGAGAGTCTCTTTAATGGACAGTGGGCCGCCATAGAGAGTCTCTTTAATATCTAGTGGGCCGTCATAGAGAGTCTCTTTAATATCTAGTGGGCCGTCATAGAGAGTCTCTTTAATATCTAGTGGGCCGTCATAGAGAGTCTCTTTAATATCTAGTGGGCCTCCATAGAGAGTCTCTTTAATATCTAGTGGGCCTTCATAGAGAGTCTCTTTAATATCTAGTGGGCCTCCATAGAGAGTCTCTTTAATGGACAGTGGGCCGCCATAGAGAGTCTCTTTAATGGACAGCGGGCCTCCATAGAGAGTCTCTTTAATGGACAGTGGGCCTCCATAGTCTTTAAAGGCGGTACTCCTCTCCGATCTACTCCCTACAGCATTGTCTAACGACTCACAAAGTATTGTATAATGGGGCAGAGGTGCAGGTGTTTAGGCCTGTCACATTCTCCGTTGTGCCCCATTTCAATGTTTTCCGATTCCCCTGGACCGCTGTCTGTGCGTGTGTGTTCTACTCTTGAACATGTGCTGTGTATGAAAGGTGACTGTCCTGCAACAGGGAGACTAGCAGCACAGAAACTGCAGAGTCTACAAAAATATGTTTCTTGTAAAGTCAGAAATGTTACGTACCCGCTGCTTGGACGCATGCCTCAGGCCTAGATGGGGCTGACTTCGAGACTGTGAGGAAGAGAGGGAAGTGAGAGATGGAAGTGAGAGAGAGAGAGAGAGAGGGAAGTGAGAGAGAGAGAGAGAGAGATTGTAAATACAACCCATATTAACGTTTATTTTCCCATTTGTACTTTAACTATTTGCACATTGTTACAACACTGTATATAGACATAATATGACATTTGAAATGTCTTTATTCTTTTGGAACTTCTGAGTGTAATGTTCACTGTTAATATTTATTGTTTATTTCACTTTTGTTTACTATCTACTTCACTTGCTTTGGCAATGTTAACATACGTTTCCCGTGACAATAAAGCCCTTAAATTGAAATTGAATTGATAGTGGAAAGAGAGATAAGGAGAGAGAGAGAGAGAGAGAGATAGAGAGAGAGCGAGAGAGAGAGAGAGAGAGAGAGAGAGAGAGAGAGAGAGAGAGAGAGAGAGAGAGAGAGAGAGAGAGAGAGAGAGAGAGGAGGGAGAGAGAGGGGGGGACAGTGAGACAGAGAGAGAGAGAGAGACAGAGAGAGAGAGAGAGAGAGAGACAGAGAGAGAGAGAGAGAGAGAGAGAGAGAGAGAGAAATATAAAAAATTAACTCACATATTAGAAAGTGGATCAACATGCTTGAGTCATGTAATCATGTACAGTATGAAGATAATATTAGTTTCACACGTTTATCAGCGCATAATATATAGCCCTGTTTATACCTGCCACTAACATGTATCCTTTGCCCTGATCTTCATTCTTGAACTGATCTTGTCTGTTTACACTTACAAGATCAGAATCAGATCACAATGCGTATTTTAATCGTTTTACACTTGTCTAAAAAAATGTGGGCAACAATGTGTACAAGATCAGAACAGAGGCTGCATGTTAGAACCAGATATAAACAGGGCTTTTGATACACGACTTCAAACCCTCAGCTCCGCAAGCTACTTCAATCTTCTCTGGTGGGTGCTTGATTCACATTAACAAACCGGGTTCAAATACCGGCTGGTTAAATGTAAATGTTAACTATTTACACCAACAACTATCAGCTCTATTCAAGGATCCCCATATTAGACTGATCCTAAACATATTACACACACACACACACACACACACACACAACAAAGCTCTATTCAAGGATCCCCATATTAGACTTTGAGCGTTGTTGGGGGAATTCTAATTCTCAGTCAAACAAGGAATTCTAATGAATGATTAAAGGCTCAGAACACAGAAATCCCCCGAGGCCTGTTTACTAAAAGAGTGAAACGTCTGTAATAAATCTGTAACACATCTTTTAGGAGGAAGACATTTTAAGAGGCCGTGCCATCTGGGAGATGGAAGTATCACTAGATAGTGTTTCCGTCCAGTCTAAGCCCGACCGTCCGTTCGTCTGTCTGCTCTGGCTAGCACCGTTTGAAGGATGTTTAAACCCTGCCTTCAATGCAGTCTGCGTTATAGCACCATAACACTCAATTAAAGATTAAGCCGACATGCACAGGGTTTACCGTGGATGCGATCTCTGCGAACGTCGGGGGAAAATGCCTTTGAAAAGCTGCATTGTCAGCTAACGACCTGTGCTGTAGCGTGGCTCGGATTGAACCTCGGCCAAAGTCGATTGGCCAATAGATGTGTGGTATGTACCTGTACAGGTCTGCAGAGTGGTCTTTTTAAATGTGTCTGCAGTGTGGTCTTTTTAAATGTGTCTGCAGTGTGGTCTTTTTAAATGTGTCTGCAGTGTGGTCTTTTTAAATGTGTCTGCAGTGTGGTCTTTTTAAGGTGTGTTTGGCCAGGGCTGGTTGTGAAACCCTGCACTAGATCAAATGCTGAAATTAGTATGCAGTTTAAGTATGTAGTACGCTAGTATGGGTTTTCGGACATGGCCAGTAATACACACAGCTATACTACACACAGCTATACTACACAGTTATACTACACAGCTATACTACACAGTTATACTACACAGTTATACTACACAGCTATACTACACAGTTATACTACATAGTTATACTACACAGCTATACTACACAGTTATACTACACACAGCTATACTACACAGTTATACTACACACAGTTATACTACACAGCTATACTACACAGTTATACTACACAGTTATACTACACACAGCTATACTACACAGCTATACTACACAGTTATACTACACAGCTATACTACACAGCTATACTACACAGTTATACTACACAGTTATACTACACACAGCTATACTACACAGCTATACTACACAGTTATACTACACAGTTATACTACACACAGCTATAATACACAGTTATACTACACACAGTTATACTACACAGCTATACTACACAGTTATACTACACAGCTATACTACACAGCTATACTACACAGTTATACTACACAGTTATACTACACACAGCTATACTACACAGTTATACTACACACAGTTATACTACACAGCTATACTACACAGTTATACTACACAGTTATACTACACAGCTATACTACACAGTTATACTACACACAGCTATACTACACAGTTATACTACACACAGTTATACTACACAGCTATACTACACAGTTATACTACACACAGCTATACTACACAGTTATACTACACACAGTTATACTACACAGCTATACTACACAGTTATACTACACAGTTATACTACAGACAGCTATACTACACAGTTATACTACACAGTTATACTACACAGCTATACTACACAGTTATACTACACAGTTATACTACACACAGCTATACTACACAGCTATACTACACAGCTAAACTACACACAGCTATACTACAGACAGTTATACTACAGACAGCTATACTACACAGAATGAACTTGTAGTATTGGTCACCAATAAAAAACGAATTACTCAGATAACAACTGAATGATTCTGAACTCTCCCAAGTTTCAAATTCTTGCTGCAGTTTCTAGCCATAAACTAGCTAGGCGGTGAGGGCTCATTAGGATGAATGACTGAACCGAATCCGTTCCTCCCCACTCAACTCATCCATTTTTGACACCAAGCGTATCCTTATATATCCGACGTGGGTCGCCTGATATGAAAATGGGGTTGCGGGAGAATTTCCAAAATACTGAAGAAAAAAATATATACAAAATAATATATTAAAATATCTTCTTTATCGCAATCATTGTAATGTGGTTCACCTTAATCTAAATTAAAAATGATTCAAATCTAAACGAGAGCTCCCTTAGATCATGGGAAAAGGCCACTTGACCGTTGGATTTGAATCATTCCCACGGTGAAAGGCTAGACCCGTTACGCTATGAAACCACACACTATTGCAGAAACGTTGATATTACTGGCTGCAATTGATATGGTGAAAACAATGTGTGGGGAGGCAGAGGCACGGAAACTCACATCAATACCTTTGTCAGATAACACTGTTGAACAAAGAATGTATGATTTTGCTAGCAATCAAGAGGACACTGACTGAACGACTCAGAAACTCCCCAGCTTATGCTCTCCAGATGGACGTTAGCTGTGAGGGCCGAGATGCCCATGCATTAACTTTTGTTCGCTATTCATGTAGCTATATTGACGAAGAACAGATTCCATGGGATCGAATGGTGGGCTTTTGCACAGATGGGGCTCCATCTATGGCGGGACGGCGGGCAGGCCTCTACACTCTAGTTATGAATGGGTCTCCCTCTGCCATATGGACTCATTGTATGATACACCCACTGAGCTATAATGGATACACCGAGAGCAACTGGCGGCAAAAGAGCTGAGCGCAGTACTCGGAGATATACAGCAGCAGGTAACTTCGACTGTGAACTACATCAAACCACATCCACCGCGCGCAGGCCTGTTGGCAAAACTAGGTGGAGATATGGGATCAGAGCATGACAATGTTCTATTTCACTACGAGACTTGGTGGTTATCGAGGAGGAGTGTTGGAAAGATTTTTCACATTGAGAGAGGAACTGTTGTCATTCACAATGGATGGAAAAATAAAAATAAAATACTCCTTGCCTCTGTAACAGCCATATTTGTGAAAGTGAACGCAAGCATGCAGGAGAAATACAAAAACATTCTACAGATGAGTGATCGAATCAGTGGATTCAGAGGAAATAATTCTTATTGGAGAGAGTCTTTCAAAAGAGAACCATGCCCCCTACCCTCGGCTGTGGATATTTCTAACAGAAATCGGCATCAGTAAGTATCCCACACGAGTGATGACTGTACACCTCCAACACTTGGAAGAGCACTTTGGGACCTACTTCCTAATCCGTTTTAATGTGATCCTGGCTCAGCTGACTGCTGGTAAGTGAAATCGAACAGCTGATCGAGCTGACAGGTCTCTATGGAGGTGTTTTGGTTCCTGACTCAGAGGGAATACCGTGCCGTCTCCATCTGCCGTCTCCATCTGCCGTGTCCATCTGCCGTCTCCATCTGCCGTGTCCATCTGCCGTCTCCATCTGCCGTGTCCATCTGCCGTCTCCATCTGCCGTGTCCATCTGCCGTCTCCATCTGCCGTGTCCATCTGCCGTGTCCATCTGCCGTCTCCATCTGCCGTGTCCATCTGCCGTGTCCATCTGCCGTCTCCATCTGCCGTGTCCATCTGCCGTGTCCATCTGCCGTCTCCATCTGCCGTGTCCATCTGCCGTGTCCATCTGCCGTCTCCATCTGCCGTGTCCATATCTGTGTGAAGCTGCATTCAGTGCTCTCGTCTGCATTAAAACCCAATAGGTTGGATGTCACATGGATGGCAGAGATGAGGTGCGCACCGTCGACCACGCCCCCTGACTTTGAGAATCTCCGACGCGACATGCATCAAGCCACACCCATCTAATTAGTGGTGATGAGATAATAGACATTATGTCAGACTCATTTGCCATTGACTGTCATAACCCCACATTAAAAGTATGTGATGGTGAGTTGAAGACAATCAGAAATACTGTTAGAATGTATTTCAATTGACTGCCATAGGCCCAAATAAAACAGTTAACATTGGCTGTTAATTATATACTTTTTTTCACATGGTTGGAGTTGCGAGAATTTTCAGATATCAAAATGGGGTCGTGGGCCAAAAAAGTTTGGAAACCCCTGGATAGGCTCTCCGGTCTGTGTGTCTCTGTTGAGGAATCGCAGCTCAGCAGCAGTTGGTCATGTGTTGAGGAGTGCCCTCTAGTGGCAGACTGTTGGGTTTATCAGCCTACAGGCCATACGGAGGATTAGTACTCTTTATTGATGTAGAAATACAAGGATATAGGGTCATGAGAGAGAGAGAGAGAGAGACAGAGAGAGAGAGAGAGGGAGGGAGAGAGAGGGAGGGGGAGGGAGAGAGAGAGAGAGAGAGAGAGAGAGGTAGAGAGGTAGAGAGAGAGAGAGAGAGAGAGAGAGAGAGAGAGAGAGAGATTCCATCTAGACACCGTTGCCCTAGAGCACACAAAAAACTATACATACCTCGGCCTAAACATCAGCGCCACAGGTAACTTCCACAAAGCTGTGAACGATCTGAGAGACAAGGCAAGAAGGGCCTTCTATGCCATCAAAAGGAACATAAAATTTGACATACCAATTAGGATCTGGCTAAAAATACTTGAATCAGTTATAGAACCCATTGCCCTTTATGGTTCTGAGGTCTGGGGTCCGCTCACCAACCAAGAATTCACAAAATGGGACAAACACCAAATTGAGACTCTGCATGCAGAATTCTGCAAAAACATCCTCCGTGTACAACGTAAAACACCTAATAATGCATGCAGAGCAGAATTAGGCCAATACCCGCTAATTATCAAAATCCAGAAAAGAGCTGTTAAATTCTATAACCACTTAAAAGGAAGCGATTCCCAAACCTTCCATAACAAAGCCATCACCTACAGAGAGATGAACTTGGAGAAGAGTCCCCTAAGTAAGCTTGTCCTGGGGCTCTGTTCACAAACACAAACTGACCCCACAGAGCCCCAGGACAACAACAACAACAACACAACTAGACCCAACCAAATCATGAGAAAACAAAAAGAGAATTACTTGACACATTGGAAAGAACAAACAAAAAAACAGAGCAAACTAGAATGCTATTTGGCCCTAAACAGAGAGTACACAGTGGCAGAATACCTGACCACTGTGACTGACCCAAACTTAAGGAAAGCGTTGACTATGTACAGACTCAGTGAGCATAGCCTTGCTATTGAGAAAGGCCGCCGTAGGCAGACCTGGCTCTCAAGAGAAGACAGGCTATGTGCACACTGCCCACAAAATGAGGTGGAAACTGAGCTGCACTTCCTAACCTCCTGCCAAATGTATGACCATATTAGAGACACATATTTCCCTCAGATTACAGCGATCCACAAAGAATTCGAAAACAAACCCAATTTTGATAAACTCCCTTTTCTACTGGGTGAAAAACCACAGTGTGCCATCACAGCTGCAAGATTTGTGACCTGTTGCCACAAGAAAAGGGCAACCAGTGAAGAACAAACACCATTGTAAATACAACCCATATTTATGTTTATTTATTTTCCCATTTGTACTATAACTATTTGCACATTGTTACAACACTGTATATATACATAATATGACATTTGAAATGTCTTTATTCTTTTGAAACTTCTGAGTGTAATGTTTACTGTTAATATTTATTGTTTATTTCACTTTTGTTTACTATCTACTTCACTTGCTTTGGCAATGTTAACACACGTTTCCCATGCCAATAAAGCCCTTAAATTGAAATTGAAATTGAAATTGAAATTGAATTGAATTGAAATTGAATTGAGAGAGAGAGAGAGAAAGAGAGAGCATGAGCTGGCAGTACAGTATATGGGATAGGATAAAGTAATCCTTCTACCCCCCCTTACCCCAACCCACCCCCCCCCCCCCCCAAAAAAAATAAATATATATATATATATATATATATATATATATATATATATATATATAAACATTGTAAAGTGGTTATCCCACTGGCTATAAGGTGAATGCACCAATTTGTAAGTCGCTCTGGATAAGAGCGTCTGCTAAATGATGTAAATGTAAATGTAAATGTAAATGAAAAGCGTACCTGCAGAGAAACCCTCCCTGAGGTGCTTGTTAAGTATGAGTGACACCTGGTTCTTCCCAGGCATCGCCCTGATTATTTCCTACACACACACACAGACATTTTGTTCCTGATTATTAATGAGCTATGTGCAGATGAAGTAACGTGCTACAGGCTGCTGTGGACAGAGACAGTATTCTCATAGGGAGAGAGACCCATGGGGCGGCGCATAATTGGCCCTGCGTCGTCCAGGGTAGGGGAGGGAATGGCCGGCGGGGATGTAGCTCAGTTGGTTTGCAACGCCAGGGTTGTGGGTTCAATTCCCACAATTGGGAATAATTGTAAATAAATAGTAAATAAATAATGTATGCACTCACTAAACTGTAAGTCGCTCTGGATAAGAGCGTCTGCTAAATGAGTAAAAATGTAAATGTATAGGGAACAGGCTGCTGTGGACAGAGACAGAAGTCTCACAGGGAACAGGCTGCTGTGGACAGAGACAGAAGTCTCACAGGGAACAGGCTGCTGTGGACAGAGACAGAAGTCTCACAGGGAACAGGCTGCTGTGGACAGAGACAGAAGTCTCACAGGGAACAGGCTGCTGTGGACAGAGACAGAAGTCTCACAGGGAACAGGCTGCTGTGGACAGAGACAGAAGTCTCACAGGGAACAGGCTGCTGTGGACAGAGACAGAAGTCTCACAGGGAACAGGCTGCTGTGGACAGAGACAGAAGTCTCACAGGGAACAAGATTGTTTGTGGACAGATTAGGTTGGGGAAACAAAACAACTCAGAGCTTTCTCTAATTCCATGTTGTTGTTAGGATCAGACTAGTCAATCTGCTAACTCGTTCAGACAGACGGACAGACAGAATTCGCTCACCATCTGACCTCACAGACAGTACAATTGCTATATTCAAGAAGTCACTGCTATTCTCACACTCCGTTAGCCTGTAATTGCCGGCTTTTAAAATTAAAAGCCGATAAATACAATTGTTGCCGACCAAACTGTCCGGGAGAACACAAATCCCATTGCAAAACAATGCTTTTTATTCATTGATGGAAATACAATTGACCCGCTTATCGATCTATAGCCCGCAAACTCAACTCTGGACCTCAAAGCCATTTTTTCCATTGTTCCCCTCTAATCAGGAACTGACATAGACCTGGGACACCAGGTGGGTGCAATTAATTATCCGGTAGAACAGAAACCCAGCAGGCTCCGGACCGCATAGGGTAAGAGTTGAATCACCCTGGTCTAAAGGATAATTTGCATCATTTAGTGGAATTAAATTGCAGCGTGTGTATTGTTGTTAGTCGTCATGCATTTGATTTAATACGCGCCCACAGCATACAGAGCCTATTGAGCGGAAGAGGCCATCACCTGTCAGACAGCGAGAGAGCTGATGGTGCGGCCCCCTCAAACAGCTTTAAAAATGCAATCGCGTGTTAAAAACCAGTTTTGACGGTCACGATTAAAAAGAGCTACTATTTTTATTTCTCAACTTGAAGCGCGCCTCCCCATTCAAGCACATTTGCGACGGTAGGCAGGCTGTCAGCGAGTCACCCACCACTTGTGAGTTGGAGCCATTATGCGTTTTGAAAACATAGAGCCTACTTAATTGTTTGAAACCTGAACGTTTTACTTCATATTACTAGGCATCATGTCTTACCTTGCTTCGAAGTAGCCTGGCCAAAATCCCACCATAGAAACGTGGAGGCAATTATTCTCTCCTGTTCTATTGGTTTTCATATCAACTCTCTTTCGTTGTCCAGAAGCCAAAGGCCCAATCCTCATCATATTAACAACCCATCCTAGTCGTTGCATCTTTAGATTCCCTCTCTTTCTAAGTTTCTAACATACAACTGCTCGCATCAGGTGCTCTGTTTAGAATGGTGCTTTCCTGCGAATTGCATTTTGCCATATGTTTAGGATTTTTTTGTTTTGAAAATGACTTTATTAGCTGCTTCATTACAGGAGTTGCATGTTCCGTTAAGATGAATTGCCATTTTCTAAATGTGATTTGTCATTCTGGGTACCGTGGGTGGACGGCCTAATGAGTTATGCACCCAATGCATATGGGTTCGGTAAAGTGTATTGAGTACAAAATAACATTACTTCTCCTGAATGCTTCTCATTTAACACAAGGCTGTCTCTATGGCAATGGACCACTAGCAACGGTTGCCAGGGTACTAGACGAGATGTGAGCTACAAATCACAGTTAGAGGTAGAGCAATGTTAATCTTCAGGAAATGTAGCCACACAGACGCAAATTACTCAATGTTTTGTCATCAGGACCCTATTTCTATTGTCATCATAGTCACCATCGTCATCATAATCGTCTTCATCATAATAAATCATCGTCACAGTCATCGTCACAGTCATCGTCACAGTCATCATCACAGTCATCTTCGTCATCGCCATCCTCCTCCTCCTCCTGATCTGTCATCACCATCAAAACTTTTTTAGATAAAAGGGCCAATGATTAGTTTCAATCGACAGTGGTCCCAAAGCAGTATTTTGAAAGCTGGCCCCTTCGAGGCAGTGTTCTTCGAAAAGTTAAAAACTCTGACACAATGGGGTTCATTGGCATACTCTAGAGCAGAGGTTGTTAAGATTGATTTTTTTCTTCTTATTTATATAAAGCCCACCCTGTACCGTCAGAGTCCACTGCACTGGGGACTAGTAGGTGTTTGAAAGAGACCGCAGAGGTTTCACCACAGACACACATACACATGAAAAGAGACTGCAATGGTTTCAATATTTCACGGTTTGTGATTGTGAATTCCATGGATGTCAATGTTTCGCCCCAGAGTCTGCAAACGTGACTTGCTTCTTTTTTTTTTTTTTACAACGAGCAGAATATTTTCAGCAATGTCACGATAAGGATGAATTCAAGTGTGCGTGTGTGTTCAGAGAGAGACAGACAGAGAGAATCTGTCACATTGCACCACAGTCAAATGTGATATCTGTCTCATTCCAGCCAGGAGTCACAGCCTTTACCAGCTACTCAGGTGATTTACGAAGGAAGTTTGGGAACTTTTAATACTGTAGGACTAAAACACCTGATGCTAGATGTTCTGATCACGGCAATAAAATTCAGCGTTCTGTGAGACACACATACACGCACGCACGTACACACACACACACCGAAAACATGCCATATCATTAGCTAATGTGTGTGTATGAATGTCTGCGCCAACAATAAGCCTGTTGTCCCAAAAAGCACCCTATTCCCTATATAGTGCACTACTTTAGACCAGAGAATGGCACCCTATTCCCTATATAGTGCACTACTTTAGACCAGAGAATGGCACCCTATTCCCTATATAGTGCACTACTTTAGACCAGAGAATGGCACCCTATTCCCTATATAGTGCACTACTTTAGACCAGAGAATGGCACCCTATTCCCTATATAGTGCACTACTTTTGACCAGAGCACTGTATGGGACGTAACCTAAATCCTCCATTATACAGTATATCAGGGATGATGAGGATGTTATGTAACTATGTCTGGTCAAAAAGAGGGGATTTTCCACATTAGAAAGGATTGTGTGTGTGTGTGTGTGTGTGTGTGTGTGTGTGTGTGTGTGTGTGTGTATGATAATAACAATAATGTAGTACTGAGATGCAGAGCCTTAGACCGCTGCGCCACTCAGTAATGTATAGCATTACTGTTAGCATTACTGTATAGCATTACTGTTAGCATTACTGTATAGCATTACTGTATAGCATTACTGTATAGCATTACTGTTAGCATTACTGTATAGCATTACTGTTAGCATTACTGTATAGCATTACTGTTAGCATTACTGTATAGCATTACTGTTAGCATTACTGTATAGCATTACTGTTAGCATTACTGTATAGCATTACTGTATAGCATTACTGTTAGCATTACTGTATAGCATTACTGTTAGCATTACTGTATAGCATTACTGTATAGCATTACTGTTAGCATTACTGGCACAACTGGCTTACCTGGTTAAATAAAGGTGAAATAAAAAAAATAAAAAATACTGTATAGCATTACTGTATAGCATTACTGTTAGCATTACTGTAAGCATTACTGTTAGCATTACTGTATAGCATTACTGTTAGCATTACTGTATAGCATTACTGTATAGCATTACTGTATAGCATTACTGTATAGCATTACAGTATAGCATTACTGTATAGCATTACTGTTAGCATTACTGTATAGCATTACTGTTAGCATTACTGTATAGCATTACTGTTAGCATTACTGTATAGCATTACTGTATAGCATTACTGTTAGCATTACTGTTAGCATTACTGTATAGCATTACTGTATAGCATTACTGTTAGCATTACTGTATAGCATTACTGTATAGCATTACTGTTAGCATTACTGTATAGCATTACTGTATAGCATTACTGTTAGCATTACTGTATAGCATTACTGTATAGCATTACTGTATAGCATTACTGTTAGCATTACTGTATAGCATTACTGTATAGCATTACTGTTAGCATTACTGTATAGCATTACTGTATAGCATTACTGTATAGCATTACTGTATAGCATTACTGTTAGCATTACTGTATAGCATTACTGTATAGCATTACTGTATAGCATTACTGTTAGCATTACTGTATAGCATTACTGTATAGCATTACTGTTAGCATTACTGTATAGCATTACTGTATAGCATTACTGTATAGCATTACTGTATAGCATTACTGTTAGCATTACTGGCACAACTGGCTTACCTGGTTAAATAAAGGTGAAATAAATAAAATAAAAAATACTGCATAGCATTACTGTATAGCATTACTGTTAGCATTACTGTAAGCATTACTGTTAGCATTACTGTATAGCATTACTGTATAGCATTACTGTATAGCATTACTGTATAGCATTACAGTATAGCATTACTGTATAGCATTACTGTTAGCATTACTGTTAGCATTACTGTATAGCATTGCTGTATAGCATTACTGCATAGCATTACTGTTAGCATTACTGTATAGCATTACTGTTAGCATTACTGTATAGCATTACTGTATAGCATTACTGTATAGCATTACTGTTAGCATTACTGTATAGCATTACTGTTAGCATTACTGTATAGCATTACTGTTAGCATTACTGTATAGCATTACTGTATAGCATTACTGTTAGCATTACTGTATAGCATTACTGTTAGCATTACTGTATAGCATTACTGTATAGCATTACTGTTAGCATTACTGTATAGCATTACTGTATAGCATTACTGTATAGCATTACTGTATAGCATTACTGTTAGCATTACTGTATAGCATTACTGTATAGCATTACTGTTAGCATTACTGTATAGCATTACTGTACAGTGTTGCTATAAGCATAACTATTGCTTTATCACATATTCTCTGTGACACAAACAAGGGATTGTTCTTTTTTTCTTTCTTCGGTTTTAGGTTCCTTCCTAATACTGAGAGTATGACGTATCAGTGTATGGGGAGGGGAGGGGTTAGGTGGCAGGACTGGGGTTAGGATACGAACCCGGGTAAGGGGTAAAGGTGGTGCTCAGTATGGCGAGTGTCTTTTCAGTGACTTTCTTTGCTTGTGTGTGTGGGGTGGGGGGGGGGCCTGCTGTGGTACAACTGAGTGTGCCGTGCGGTTTGGTCTGAAAGGTAAGGGGGGGGGGGGTGGGCATTGTTGGTTAGAAGGAGGATCTTGTAATCAATGCAGAGATCAGCCTTTAAGATCAGGGCCAACGTGAAAAGAACAGCCGAGTTCAATCAAAGTTTTGCTCAAATTAAATCAACACCACGTTATGTCTCCTCTCCTCCCCTCCGGCACTCCCCTCCCTCCTCCTCCTCTCCTCTCCTCTCCTCTCCTCTCCTCCGGCACTCCCCTCCCTCCTCCTACTCTCCTCTCCTCTACTCTCCTCTTCCCTCCCTCTCCTCTCCTCTCCTCTCCTCTCCTCTCCTCTCCTCTCCTCTCCTCTCCTCTCCTCTCCTCTCCTCTCCTCTCCTCTCCTCTCCTCTCCTCTCCTCTCCTCTCCTCCCCTCCGGCACTCCCCTCCCTCCTCTCCTCTCCTCTCCTCTCCTCTCCTCTCCTCTCCTCTCCTCTCCTCTCCTCTCCTCTCCTCTCCTCTCCTCCCCTCCGGCACTCCCCTCCCTCCTCCTACTCTCCTCCTCTCCTCTCCTCTCCTCTCCTCTCCTCTCCTCTCCTCTCCTCTCCTCTCCTCTCCTCTCCTCTCCTCTCCTCTCCTCTCCTCTCCTCTCCTCACCCCTCCTACTCTCCTCTCCTCTCCTCTCCTCTCCTCTCCTCTCCTCTCCTCTCCTCTCCTCTCCTCTCCTCTCCTCTCCTCTCCTCAAGCTCAAATGATCCTGTGAAACCTTGTCCAAATGTCATAGCAACAGCAGTTTCCGTGATACAGCTACAAATCCTACTCAACAGTTGTCTGCTAACTGAATCAGATTTTACCACAACATAAGATAGATGGAGATCCAGTATAGAAACACAACCGTTACTGTAGATAGGAGCACAGTAGGAGCACAGTAGGAGCACAGTAGGAGCATTCTATTCTATTCTCTTTCATAACAGCTCAGACTAATCTCCTCCCCCCGCTAAAGCCATGTGCATGCGCACACACGCTGATCCTTTATGGAACGGAAAATGTCACCCACAAATGATAATTTCATTTCTCTGGAGACATCATTACTGTTGGGATTATTGGTCTGACTAACATTTCCAGGATTGTACACTGAACAAAAATATAAAACGCAACATTGTAAAGTGTTGGTCCCATGTTTCATGAGCTGAAA